>NW_020172446.1:9320845-9388695 GCF_003031525.2 Neophocaena asiaeorientalis asiaeorientalis | reverse complement strand
CCTGCCTCCCGCTTCAGCCCCCGGCTTGCTGCAGAGGTTGGCTGTACAGGTTCAATCTCCAGGACGCTCCAGGGCTGGCGCCTCAGGAGTCTGTGTGCAACCTGCCCCGTTTCCATGGCAACCTGACGCGGGGCGCAGGAAGGAGGGGGTGCGAGTTGCTAACTGGGACCCAGGGGCGCGAAAAGGGGGCCTGGGGCCAAAGAAGCGGAAGTGCAGACGGCCAGGATCCCAGCTCCGCGCGGGGCTGCCCCGAGGAGTTATTTCTCCTCTTAAAAGAAATATTGTGGGTTTTTTTTTTTGTTTTTTTTTTTTGCGGTACGCGGGCCTCTCACTGTTGTAGCCCCTCCCGTTGCGGAGCACAGGCTCCAGACACGCAGGCTCAGCGGCCATGGCTCACGGGCCCAGCCGCTCCGCGGCACGTGGGATCTTCCCGGACCGGGGCACGAACCCGCGTCCCCTGCATCGGCAGGCGGACTCCCAACCACTGCGCCACCAGGGAAGCCCTGTGGGGTCTTTTTTTAATTTAAAATTTTAGTACATGAAAAATCTAATACATAATCTTTGTAGAAAACGTGAAAGTTAGAAAGCACTATGGCAAAAAGGGTAGCAAAATAAAGGCGCCCACAATCCCGAGGCCCAGAGGTAGCACGGTTAACGGTGGTGCATTTCCTCCTGCTCCTCTCCCACGAACCCAGTATCCCAGCCTTTTGGGCGTCTCACATATGGTTAGATTAGGAACAAGTACTTTCAAAGGTTGCTGCCCCCATCCCCAGGCTCCTCTGGGGATCCCCAAGGCCCTTCCATGGCTTCCACTGGTACTACCACAGACTGCTGGGTACCACAATCTCCTGGTGCCTCTGTTGCACCCAAGGTTCCAAGGCTGGTTGGTGTTCCTTTGTGGAATGTGGGGAGAGCAGCCACTAGGACTTACTTGGGTCCCAGTGGTTTGGAGGGGCACACCGGCCGACCAAACTCAAACTATCATCAGGGAACTCATTCCCTCCTGCAACTGAAAGGTCCAGGGGGAAGTGTGCTGAAACAATGTCACCAGGGTGCTGTCTCTCCGTCTTACAGATTGTCAGGGACTTCTTGCAGGGCAAGAGCCTACTACGTAGTGGTAGGTACTCAGGTAAAATTTGTTGAATGAATCGTAATGATTGAATGGCTGTTAGCAGCAGCAGGATCACATGCTCACAGTTTAGCAGGCCGGAGAATATGGAACCCACATACACTGTTGTTGGGAATGTAAAATGGTGCAGCAACTTTGGAAAACAGTGCCCTTCTGAATGCCAGCCTCCTCCCTCTCTGGCCCTCTGAGCACTCCTCCCAGGCCCTGTGAGGACCACATGGGGTCCTAGGAATACACTTGGCTAGAAGAGGAATCCAGCAGGCCCCCCACCTCCCGCCCCCAGCAATCCTCTTAGCTGCAGGCTGGCCTAGGCCTGGATCCCCCTCCGACAGGGCAGTCCCAAGTCACCGCCCAGAGGAAGGTCTAGGGGGGTTCCCTGGTGGGAGGCCAGGAGATCGACAGTGGGCAGAGGGAGCTTTGTACTCACCTGACATCAAGGCCACCTGGGCGCACAGCCTGCTCAGGCCCATCTGGTCCCAGGTGTGGATGGCCAGGTCCCAGGCCTGCTGCTCCCCGTACCGAGCCACCAGGCGTGAGGCCACCTCCATGCCACTCGCCTTCTCTGGCTGAGCCAGGGCCACCCCGGGAGAGTGCCCACAGGGCTCCTCAACAGGCAGCCGAAGCTGAAACCCCTCCAGCCGCTCCTTCATTTCCTCCAAGTACCAGGCCAGCCGCCTCTGGGCTTCACCAGCCATCGCTGCCTGGCTCTGGGGGCCTTGAGGATGTTCATGGGGGAGGGGGTGGATGTTGGGTGGTGAGGGGGTCAGGCAGGCAGAGAATAGCCATCTCCCTTGACCCCTACCAATGCAGGACTCATGGGGGATCATTGCTCTTCGCCTGGTAAACTCCTATTCAGCATTTATTTATTTATTTATTATTATTATTAAAATTTATTTATTTATGGCTGTGTTGGGTCTTCGTTTCTGTGCGAGGGCTTTCTCTAGTTGTGGCAAGCAGGAGCCACTCTTCATTGCCGTGCGCGGGCCTCTCACTATTGCGGCCTCTCTTGTTGTGGAGCGCAGGCTCCAGACGCGCAGGCTCAGTAGTTGTGGCTCACAGGCCCAGTTGCTCCGCGGCATGTGGGATCTTCCCAGACCAGGGCTCGAACTCGTGTCCCCCACATTGGCAGGCAGATTCTCAACCACTGCGCCACCAGGGAAGCCCCATATTCAGCATTTAGAATCCAGTTTTGTAAACCCCAGGGCATCTGCTGATGGATGGTGTTGGGAGAAGGGAGGGAAAAGGGAGTGGGAGGAAAAGCCATCGGAAGGAGGGGCCCAGAGGGGGCTGGGAGACACTGGAAGAGGTCAGGTTCCTGGGGGTGCCGGGATGGGCACGAGGCCAGTCAGGAGAGTGAAGGGGCTGGGATGGGAGGGTGGTGGGTGAGATGGGCGGGGTACCCACTGCTCTGTGTCCCTCGCAGTCTTCCTTCTCCTGGGACCTGGGCTCCTGGGACCAAGCCTTGAGGTGTGAGGTGGACAGGAGGTGGGGTCGGGGGTGAGGCAGAGCGGAGGGGGGCTTTCAGAGCCAAGGAGTGAGCACACAGCTGTCCATCCCTAGGTCTCTTCAGCTCTCTCCTGGACAGGTCACTGACAGGGGAGACCAGCCCTGGCTCAGACAGAGTAGGAACAAAAGTCACCAAGAGGAGCCATGTGGGTGTGTAGCCAGGGAGGGAGGGGCCAGGACAGGCATCTTTTGCAGCCTCTCAGTTTTCGGTGCTTCCCAAGCCCCAGTGCACATCCTGCTATGCTAGGAGGGGCACTGGGGTGTGTGTTCCAGGCCGAGGGAGCTGTCTGCTTCGTGGGCGGCACATTTGAAGCATTCTTGTCTGAAAGCGGAACAGCCCTGCTTCATCACCCGCAAATCCAGGCCCCTGGGGAGTAGGCGCAGGCTTTCTTCCTCTTCTGTAGAATCGGCAGAGGTGGGGGACTCCAGGTGGAGAAGCGACATTACCTAACTCATTTCCTGTTGTGTGATAGTTTCTGGAGATGCCTTGATTTGACCCAGGCTGGAGGGGCCCAGGCCTAAGGAGCTTCAGGCCCCTGGACACTGACTCCTGTGCGGCTGATTCATTTCTCTGAGCCTCAGTTTGTTCATCTATCAAATGGGACATCGTAGGTTTGCAAAGAGGGTTGAATTAAATAAAGGCTCTTAGTAACCTTTAAAAATGTTAGTTTTGTTTTAATGCCCAAAAAGCACAGTGGAGGGACTTCCCCGGTGGTGCAGTGGTTAAGAATCTGCCTGCCAATGTGGGGGACACGGGTTCGAGCCCTGGTCCAGGAAGATCCCACATGCCGTGGAGCAACTAAGCCTGTGTGCCACAACTACTGAGCCTGTGCTCTAGAGCCCGTGCTCCACAACAGAAGAAGCCACTGCAATAAGGAGTCCGCGCACCACAATGAAGAGCAGCCCCCGCTCGCCACAACTAGAGAAAGCCCGCACGCAGCAACAAAGACCCAACCGAGCCAAAAACAAAAAAAAAAGGCACAGTGGAGGACCCTGAGACCCTGTGTGGGGAGAGGTATAGCCTGGAAGAGGGTGTTTTGTTTTTTTTCCCCTCTCCTGACACCAACTCTCTGGACACCAGCTGGGGGCCCTACAACTCAATTCACTTCTGACACTAAGTACCCGGAGTGAGTGAAGACCCCGCGGTTGAAGGGGCTCAGTCCCACAAGACCGCCCCCACTTCAGATGTCAGTTGCAAATGGGGTGCCCGGGTTCTCTACCCTTCTGTTGGGAGAGGTCCCCAGGACACCCCCTCAGGTTTGATCATTTGTGGGAACAACTCATAGGACTGAATAAAACAATTTACTTACCGGTTTCTTACAAAGGATACAGCTGAGGAGCAGCCAAATGGAAGCGACACACAGGGCAAGGTTGACAGCTTTTTAGGGAGGTTTCATTATGTAGGCATGATTGATTAAATCATTGGCCTTGGTGATTAACTTAATCTTCAGCCTTTATCCCTGGAGACTGGGACCATTCTGGGACCAGCCCGCATTCTGAAGTGATCTAGGGTTCCCCAGCCCTGTCACCTCACTAGCATACAAAACACTTATCACACAGAAGTTCCAAGGTTTTAGGAGCTGTGTGCCAGGAACCAGGGACAAACACCAAATATTTATTCATTTATTTTTCAATTTCTTAAAAAAATTTTTTTTTACTGGAGTGTGTAGTTGATTTATAATGTTGTGTTAGTCTCAGTGTACAGCAAAGTGAATGTTACGTATACATATATCCACTCTTTTTTAGATTCTTTTCCCATATAGGCCATTACGGAGTATTGAGTAGACTTCCCTGCGCTATTTAGTTATCTATTTTTTTAAAAAAATGCTTGGCTTTGTTTGTGTGTTTGTTTTTGTTTATTTATTTATTTATTTTTGGCTGTTTGGGTCTTCATTTCTGTGCGAGGGTTTTCTCTAGTTGTGGCAAGTGGGGGGCCACTTTTCATCGCGGTGTGCGGACCTCTCACTGTCGCGGCCTCTCTTGTTGCGGAGCTCAGGCTCCAGACACGCAGGCTCAGTAGTTGTGGCTCATGGGCCCAGCCGCTCCGCGGCATGTGGGATCTTCCTAGACCAGGGCTCGAACCCGTGTCCCCTGTATTAGCAGGCAGATTCTCAACCACTGCACCACCAGGGAAGCCCTATTTTTTTTTTTAATTGTATTACGAGGGGGCTTCTAGAATTCTGGGTAACATGGGAGACCCCAGGTCTCGGAGACCAAGCAGGCAGGGGGAGGCTGACAGAGCAGAACAGGAGCAGGGAAATGTGTTCCCTCATTGCTCATCTCCCCCCACTGCTCCAGCCACTTCCCCTCGGTTGCCAGGTCACCTGTGCTGGGGTGTGAGCATGTGAGCTTTAGTGCCCCTAAGCTATCAGACATGAAGTTGTGAGTCCTGGACTAATCTTGAAATTCCAGCATGTCGACAAGGCCAGCAAGAAGAGGGCGTGGAGGGCTGGGGAAGGAAGGCCTCAAATCACACAGCAGGTCAGTGGCTAAGCTGGGGTGGGAGCCAGGTCTCTGGATTCCCAGGCTAAGGATTTTTCCTCTTCCAGTGCATTCTGGGTCTGGATTCTGAGGCTGGCTCTGCCACTAGCTGACTGTGACCTTGGGCAATACCTGTCTCTGTATCTTGTCTGTAAAGTGAGTAAATGACAGCCAAATCCCAACATACTTGTGATGGTTAAATGAAGAATCATGAACGTGCCTAGCACAGGACCTGGGACAGCAGAGGGCAGAGAACCCTGTTACCTTCTCTTTCTCTTTAAGATCGTGGGTTCCTTGGAGGTGGGTAACTGAGTCTTGTCTTTTTTGGATCTAAAAAAGCAGCTCAATGCTTTGCATAGCATTGGTATTCAGATCATATATTTAATGGAGAAGTAATTTAAAATATTAATTTAATTGAATTTTACAAGCAGTGTATGAATAGTTTCATCGTGAAAACTTCAAGCAATGCAGATTGCTTCATAGAGGTTGCCACTGTTCCCAGTATGCTGTGTCCTTTCAAACAGACAGACACAGACAGACACACATGTATCTACATAAAACATATAGCTTTGTTTTGTAAGACAACATGTGTTTTATTGTACAACAGGCTTCAGTTTTTTGTTATGTAATACTTGCGGCATGCAAAAGGATTCTGCTGTGAACATCCTTGCACGTGCCTTTTGGAATAGCTAAGGTCCTCGGGATCGAGGCCCAGAAGCAGAATCCAGAGGTTACGCACCCTTCACATTTAAAAAAAAATTTTTTTTTTATTTTTACATTTTATTTTATCCATTTTCATTAAAATCTGGTTTTTTCCCCAACTCACATACCTGATCTTTAAAAGAAATGAAATATTTCAACCATACAGAAAAAATAAGAAGACAACATAAGGAGTGTTGAGCTTTATCAAATCATAATATTTGGCATATGTGCTTTTTGTCATTTATTTATTTTTAACATCTTTATTGGAGTATAATTGCTTTACAATGGTGTGTTAGTTTCTGCTTTAAAACAAAGTGAATCAGTTATACATATACATATGTTCCCATATCTCTTCCCTCTTGCGTCTCCCTCCCTCCCACCCTCCCTATCCCCTTCACATTTTAACAGAAACCATCAAACCACCCTTCTAAGTGGCTGTGACCACACTGGCGTCAAGCCGTTAAGGGAGCACTTCTCCCCCACACCTTTGCTGATGCAGAGGAAGCGCAGTTTCCCTATGCCAATCTCCCACATGGGGAAAGGAGCCTTCCTGGTGTCTGAACCTGGATTACCCTGATGAGAGGGAGAGAGGTAGCACTGAACGTGGGTTTGGATGGTGGGTGGTGCCCGGGATGCTCCTGTTCTAGGACCCCTCCCCTCCTCTAGCTGCACTCACTCCCCTGGTGGCCTCATCCCGGCTCATGACTTTAAATGTCTGCTGTGGGCTGATGACTCCTGCATTTGCGTCTTCAGCCCTGACCCTTCCTCTGAATGGCAGACCCTTTATCCAGCGGCTTCCTTAGCCCCTCCACTCAGCTGTACCACGGCCGTCTCCAAGTGAGCACCTCAGGCTGGAGCTCCTGACTTCACCGCCTCCCATCCTCACCTCGCCTTCCCTGTCTACTGGTTTTTTTTTTTTTTTTTAATATTTTATTTATTTAGTTTCTTTTAGTTTTTTAGCTGCGTGGGGTCTTCACTGCGGCGCATGGGCTTCTCTCTAGTTGTGGTGCACGGGCTCCAGAGCGTGTGGACTCTGTAGTTTGCGGCACGCGGGCTCTCTTGTTGAGGCGCACAAGCTCAGTAGTTGTGGCTCGTGGGCTTAGTTGCCCTGCAGTATGTGGGATCTTAGTTCCCCGACCAGGGATTGAAGCTGAGTCCCCTGCATTGGAAGATGGATTCTTTACCACTGGACCACCAGGGAAGTCCCCCTGCCCACTGGTTCTTCATCTCAGTAAATGACTGCTTGGGATAAAACACTGGTGTCCTCTTCAACTCCTCTCTTTCTCTCAAAACATGCATCGAGTCTGTCATCAAGCCCTGCTGATACCACCCTGGTCCAGCCCACCGTCATCTCATATCCAGATCACTGTGTAGCCTCCTAATGCCCCCTACTCCCTGACTCTGACGTTACCCCTTTACTGTCTACTCTCAGTCAAAACCAGCCAGGGACTTCCCTGGTGGTCCACTGGTTAGGACTCCACGCTTTCTCTGCGCAAAACTTTCCAGTACTCACCATTTCACTCTGAGTAAAAGCCAGAGATCCCCCCCATGACTCATGAGGCCTCAGATGATCTGGGCTCTGATATCTCTCTGGCTTTATCTCCTACCTCTGTCCCCTTCCCTCCCTCTGTCTCAGCCCCATCTAGTCTCCTTTCTGTTCCTTGAACGCACGGAGTACACTCTCACCACAGGGCCTTTGCACTGGCTTTTCCGTCCTCTTGGAATGATTTCCTCCAGACAACCAGAGGCTAATGTTTCCTCGCCTCCTATAAAGCAGCACCTACCCTGCCCCCGATCCCTTACCCAACTTTATTTTTCTGCACAACACTTTTCACCACCTGACCTCATAGATTTTTTAAAATGCTTTTATTTATTTATTATTTTATTTATTTATTTTTTGGCTGCATTGGGTCTTCATTGCTGCGTGCGGGCTTTCTCTAGTTGTGGCGAGCGGGTGGGGGGGGCGGCGCTACTCTTTGTTGTGGTGCGTGGGCTTCTCATGGTGGCTTCTCTTGTTGCGGAGCATGGGCTCTTGGTGCACGGGCTTCAGTAGTTGTGGCACGTGGGCTCTAGAGCGCAGGCTCAGTAATTGTGGCTCACGGGCTTAGTTGCTCTGCGGCATGGGGGATCTCCCTGGACCAGGGATTGAACCTGTGTCCCCTGCATTGGCAGGCAGACTCCCAACCACTGTGCCACCAGGGAAGTCCCATAGATTTGTTTATTTGCTTATTTTCTGGCACCCTCACCTGCCGATAGACTGTTAGCCCCCCGAAGACAGACTCAGACTACTTTGTTCACTTTTGTGCCTAAGAAAGTGCCTGGTCCACCCTGTCAGCGCACTAAAGGCTGCATGTATGGAATGCTTATCTATTGATAGTTCCTCTTTATCTTTCTAAGCAGCTGCTCACTCTGGCCATTAGATGGCGCTCAAATACTTTATGTGCATTGAGTCACTGTCCTGTTTGGTTAACAGAGGACCCAGAGGTGCTCTCCCTCTGAGGTCTGAATTTTCAGTTATCTGTTTCTGCTGCTTTGGGTCTTTGCTCCTTCCTGATGCTTCATGGCCTTTTAGGAGCACGTTAAAAACCCCACTTTATTAAAATAATGCTAGTTTCTATTAAAACTTAACATGTGAGGGTAATGATATGTCTCACACCCCACTAGGGTAAAGTGATGTTTCTTTTTTATATTCAAATTATTATGACTTGAACCCAAACCCAGATAACTTCTGGAAATTGGCCTCCCTAAAATTTCCCAGCTCCCAGCTATATCTGAGAGTGTTCCAGGTGTTGCCCCACGGGGATTGTGAAATTGGCCCTCAGTTTCCTTCCTGACCTCCTGTCTTACTACCCTGTGTTGCTTCTGTGGTCTGAGATGCTGTCTCTGTTCCCCTGAGATGCTGGACCCAGGTGTCTTCTCTGATCCACCAATTCTGGGGGCTCTGCTCTTTTCCTGGCCTATCTTGAAATGTGGGACAGGCCCTCTCCAATTCTCCCTGGCACAGCCAAGACCAAGATTGGAAGATATAACTTTGAGCGAGACCCTCCTGAAGGATCAGGATAAAGGCAAGTTAACTACAGCAGTGGGTCACCTACAGTGACAGCTGCCGACACTGTTCCCAGGACCTGCAGGTTAGGGCTGCCTTTGGTGCCCCTTTCCCAGCTGGCAGCCTTTGTAGCTCCGGCTGGTCTCCATCTGACACTGGCAGACTCTTCTCCACCCTAAAATACTCCAATTACCTCCATACCAGGTCAATCTGGCTTCAGACCCACAGAAAGAGAACAAATTCCCCCCTCCCGCCCCAAGTCCACTCCCCTCCCAACACAGGCCCCAGGATTAACCTCCTTCCAGGATGATTGATATGGAAATCCTCTTCCCTTCAGATGTGTGGTTGGTCCAATAAGGCCATCCCAACAGTCTGACAATTCATTTCCCAGAAGTCTGAGTATTACAGGCTTAGATAAAACTGGGCACTGAACACCAATCAGTAAAATCATTTGTTAAAAAATATAATCTAGTCCATCAGGTTTCCCTCCTGACCTTCCTTCTTCTAATCTCTCCCTCAATGTGAAATATCAGGACTTGGTGTCCATCCTACCATGGTCTGCTTTTAATTTCCCGTGAACTTTGACAAGAATACATACAGTAAGTCCCCTACATACGAACCTTCAAGTTGCGAACTTTCAAAGATTAAACGTGCATTCAAATGTCCAGTTACATGAATTAGTTCACGTGTCTGGAGTACACTGTCACGTGCGTGCATCCTCCACAAGTGGCTGTGCAGCTCGCCCTCCGTCTCCTGTTGCTGACGATCCTTCAGCTCTACCGTCTCCCACCTCCTCTCCCTCCTCCAGTCAGTAACTCTTGTTGCCTGTTCACTCCATGCCAGCCCCTGGATGCCAGCTGTTGTACTGCACTACTGTCCTTTTCAAGGTACTGGACTGTAAGATTAAAAATGTTTTCTTTATTTTTTGTGTTTGTTTTTAATGTATTATTTGTGTGAGAAGTATTATAAACCTATTACAGTACAGTCCTGTATAGCCGATTGTGTGAGTTGGGTACCTAGGCTAACTCTGTTGGACTTTCAAACAAATTGGACTTACAAACACGCTCTTGGAACTGAACTCATTCGTATGTGGGGCACTTACTGTACACCCCCATTGCCATCTTCAAAGAGCCAACAATACTCTATAGGTACAAAGTATTCTTATTACAGATTTAGATTTAGGAAAAAAATCCAACCCACTTCTCTAAGGTAACCTGCAGGCATAGTTCTTCAAAGGACACAGTCTACTTACATCATTTACAAAGAACACACTCTCTCACTCTGAGTAACCTCATTTGACTTAACTGTATTTAAGGCTCAGCCAAGGGTGATGATTCGTGCCTGTCTTACACGTGTAAAAGAATCCACAATGGGATCCTCATAGAACCCAGGCAAGACACATCAAAGTCTCCACCCTAGGAGTAAGAAACCATGCATAACTTTCTAGGGACACTTTTTACTTTGAAAACATTCAAACTTACAGAAAAATTGCAAGAGTAATACAGTGAAATCCCCTATAACCTTTAGCTAGATTCCCCTAATGATTAACTTTATGCCATATTGGCTTTCTAACTCTCTCTGTACACTTACTATTATTTTATTTTAAAATTATTTTTAACTGATTATTTATGAATAAGTTGCAGATGTCATGGCCTTTTACCTCAAACGACTTCAGCAAGTATCTGCTAAGAATAAGCAAAGGACATTTTCTTATATAACCATAGTATGACGATCAAATTCAGGAAATTTAACATTGATATAATACTGATATCTAATTACCTGTAACTTCAGAAATGACATTTCCCCCTTTTTCTTTAAGTTAAACTATTAAGATTACAAAAACAAAATGTGGACATATGTAGAGTTAAAAAGTAAAAATGTCCCTATAACTTTCCCCATCATCTCATCTACTCCCCAGGGGTAACCAGTGTTAGCATCTTGACATGAGTGAAGATACACTTCTCTACAAACTACATATATAGGACATAATTTGTTTGCAAGTTGATTCTTTTTCTCTTAAACTGTTTTGCAGTTCCTTCCATATTAGGACATATGGATCTGTCATTCTTTTTCTGTTTCGTAGTTGGTTTGGAATAATTGATTTAATCAGTCCAATGTGATGGAAATTTAGTTCGTTTTCATTTGCATTTTGCTTTGTACACATGTATGTTTTTGTGTACCCCTGTGAGTACCTCTAAGGGATAGATTGCTAGAAAAGAAATTTCTGGATTGAAGGGAATACATATTTTAAAATTTTGGTTCAGAAATGTGCTTTTCTTGGGAACTCACTTATTTTTCTCTTTCAAGCACTTCATCTAGCAACTGGCCATAGTGCCTCTTTGGTTTGTCCTCCGGGAAGTTTTTTTTTTTTTTTTTTTGCGGTACGCGGGCCTCTCACTGTTGTGGCGTCTCCCGTTGCGGAGCACAGGCTCCGGACGCGCAGGCTCAGCGGCCATGGCTCACGGGCCCAGCCGCTCCGCGGCATGTAGGATCTTCCCAGACCGGGGCACGAACCCATGTCCCCTACATCGGCAGGCGGATTCTCAACTACTGTGCCACCAGGGAAGCCCACTCTGGGAAGTTTTTAAGTGAAGCATTTGGTCCATCTCTTAAAAACATATACAAAATATAATGTTAAAGCACATGCTTCATGTACCACCTTCACTTTTCATTTCATTTTATCTCCTCCCTGTCCCCATTTTAACTTTGCTTGATATATGTAGCAACTTCATGCAATTCTGTTTTACTTTATATCTCTCACTGTTGCGGCCTCTCCCGTTGTGGAGCACAGGCTCCGGACGCGCAGGCTCAGCGGCCATGGCTCACGGGCCCAGCCGCTCCGCGGCATGTGGGATCTTCCTGGACCAGGGCACGAACCCACATCCCCTGCATCGGCAGGCGGACTCTCAACCGCTGCGCCACCAGGGAAGCCCCTGAATTGAGGTTTTTAACGACTGTCCTGGGAGTGGGGAGTGAGGCCAATGGCAGTATCTATTGAGTGGGATCCGCTTCACGCCAGGCACTTTGCGGAGCCAGGTCACTTCATCATCCCAGCAATTTTCTAAGATGGGGGTTATTGTCCTTGTTTTGCAGATGAGACCAGACCCGAGAGACTCCAAAATCCACGTCCTTATCCCTGTGCCACCTGCTGCCTCCGCTGATGTGTTGAAAGGTGACGGGTGAGTGTATTCACCTCCAACAAGCTTATTGGCTCATCACTCCCAAGCCTGCTTTTAAAAGGCAGCTGGGATGCGGGTTAGCTTATTCTGGTCCTCACCACTGGGGGAGGCCTCAGCCTCTCAGAACACACCTGTGTCCATTACACTAAGTGGACTGTCACTTCCTCCCTCCCCCTGGAGGCTTTGAGCTAGGAAATACAGAGGTTAGATGATGACCTCTGAGTGTATGTATCCAGCTCCTTGGATGTCAATCAAAGCAAAGGGGCTTTAACTGAGGCAGGAGGATCTGGGATGAGCTCTGGGGTAGGACTTCTGCCCAGTGAGAGGTGCTAAGTGCAGGAACAAGGTATGGGAGGTAAGTGTGGAATTCCCCTCTAGGAGCCTTTAAGAACAGGCCAAATCCTCTGCCATCTGAGGCTAAGCGTAGAGAATTGATGAGGCCCCTTGTGACGGCCTCGCTAAGCCTCCTTAGAAAACTACAAATCTGCTATGTCAACTTGTCATTAAACTCCATTACTCAAGGCTCTCTTTTCCTGACAAAATTTTCCTTGGCCATCAGGTGGTGATAGTTCAACAGAAATAAGACTGTACAGGACTTCTTAGAGCCACGAGAGAAAGCATTAAGAGCAGTTTAAGAGGCTGTGGTACCAAGACAGGGAGACCTGTCTGGATCTCCTGGGCTCCTACTCTGATCACTGTTGGTCAGATCACAGGGCAGGGCCCCGCTGGCCAGTGAATCCTGGGCGGGTGAGGTGGGTGCACTTTCTCAAGGAGGCATGGCCTGGAGCAGTCAGACCAAGGCCTTTTGATCTGCAGCGTTTCTCCCAGACTAGGGAGGTGTATCACTCCAGGGGTAAAAGACCTACAGGGAGAAGCCACTGATCTTTTATTTTGCCTATCTACTCCCTGGACTGTTACTTTTTCAAGGGCAGGGATTATGTCTATCTTGTACACAGCCATACTTCCAGCACCTAATACAGTGAATTAGTTGTATGTACTAGAAGCTCAATATATATTTGTTGAACAGAGGACTGAATGAATAGTAAGCCAGTCCCTGGCTTCTTGGGGCTTTACCAGTACTTGGCTTCCTTGAGCAAATTGGTCCTTTACCTTCTTGCCTTTTTCCTCAGGGTTTTGCCAAAAAACTTGCACAAGACCTGTGGCTAACACATATTTGCTGAATTATGGACTCCCTTGACAGTATAACTGTGCCTCTTGTGGACACCAGGGGTCCTGCTGAGTTTGGTCCAGAAGAGTGGTTCTCTCTGCATGAAGCCAAATGGGTTAAATGCCTCAGCCCTCATCTGTATCTATTGAGGTTATTTGGTTTTGATTATTTTTTCATCTTATACATTTTGTTTTTGTTTTAAATTTTTATTGGAGTATAGTTGATTTACCATGTTGTGTTAGTTTCAGGTGTACAGCAAAGTGAATCAGTTATACGTATACATATAATCCACTCTTTTTTAGATTCTTTTCCCATATAGGCCATTACAGAGTATTAAGTAGAGTTCCCTGTGCTATACAGTAGGTCCTTATTAATTATCTATTTTATATATAGTAGTGTGTATATATCAATACCAATCTCCCAGTTTATCCCTCCCCGCCTTATTCCCGGTAACCGTAAGTTGTTTTCTACGTCTGTGACTCTATTTCTATGGAGTTTTAAGTTCTGAATTCCAGTCCCTCCCATGTCGCTACAGTGAAGGGTGTGTGGTGGGAAAGTGGCAAGAGGTGGTGCTGGAGAAGCAAGTTGGGACCAGACTGTGAAGGGCTTACCGTGTGAATTCATTTCGCAGGGGGTGTGTTTGGTCAATTTCTAACAGTGTCCTGCACAATTCCAGGCAAAAGTACGTGCTCAGTAAAAGATGCATGATTTCTCATTGTGCAGGACTGTGCAGAAGGGGTGGAAAATGTAGACCTGGCTCTAAGCTCAGCCCCCTGGAATGGCTCAATTAATACTGTCTGAGGGGTAGAAGAGAAAGAATCCCTATTTCCGTTGATTTCTTATTTGTATTTGTTTACCCACATCTGGACTAACTAAAGGAGCTGGTTCTGGGTTCTTCCACGTTGCTTTGCACTATCTCAGAGGAAAATGGCTCAAACCCTGTAAGCTCTGTTGTGATGCACAGAGCTCTGATATCAGTGCCCAAAGTGCGTCAGCAGCAAAAAGCGTCCCCAAGGTCAGGCCCCGCCAGGCAGGGAACTGGGCATCAAAGGCAGGCCCCCCTCTCTCTCTCCAAACTCTGGGGCACCCACTCTCAGGACTCTGGTCTCTGCACCACCTTGGGAAAATGCTGAAGCTACAGAGGCCCATTGAAAGGCTCTGTGTCAGGTGACCTGCCTCTCCTTCATCCTTCGCATTTATCTGCCCCTGAGCCATAGCCTGCATCTGCCCCTTCTCTCCATCCCCTCTGCTTCTCATCATTTCTTCTCTGGATTCCTGTGATAATCAGGTCTCAAAACTCTACTCCCTGCCTCTGGTCTCACTGCTTCCAACTCATCCTCCACATAGGCAGCCAGAGACATCCTTCTAGAACACAAACCTATTCATGCCACACCCCTGGATAAACCCCTCTGATCGCTCCCCATTGCTGTGTGGCGTTCCAGGTCCTCTGACCTCCGTCCACACTTCAGGTCTTACCTGTATCCTCTCCCCGTGCGCTCCCCACTCCAGCCTCATCTTGTCACTGTCCCTCAAGCCACCATGTTCCATCCTCCACTTGGCACCTTGGGTCAGACTCTTCATCTACCTGAGATGCCTTTCTCCTACTTGGTGAAATTCTCATCTAAGGACCAGTTCAGATGTCACTTCTTCCTGGAAGGCTTCTTGCATTGTCCCAAGCACCGTTTCTTCTTAGGCCTCACATAAATTATTTTCTATCATAGAGGGCTGTGCTCTTGTCTGTCTCCCCTCCTTCAGACCGTGAGCTCCTTGAGAACAGGAATTGTACCTTATTTCTTTCTGTGTTCCGTTCCTCTCACTGCCCTGCAGGGTGCTTGGCACATATTTGGTACATAATAAGTATCTGGAGAATTGTAAAATTAATTGAGCCCACAGGATGGACACAGAGACTGCCTTGTGGGGACAGCCTTTTCAGTCTAGAAGGGCAGACAGAAGTTGAGAAGGGACACGATTGAAAGCAATGAAAGTCGGAGAACAGAGGGGCTGGTACATGAACTACTGGGGTGTGTCTGTCCCTTGGTGCCTTGCTTTCAGATCCATGCCTGCCCTTCTCCTGCAGCTGTTTCTCAGGCCCCTTGGCACTGCCTTCTATTTTTGGCAGGAGATTGGAGCCTGGCGGGAAGGGAGAAGTCAGGGCATTTCCGCTTCTCTCTGCTGTGGGCAGAGGAGGGCATTTCTGGCCATGGCTGAATCTGCATGGCTGTTCCAGATCCCTGCTGGACATACCTCTCTCCGTGGTCTCACTTCCTGCTGGGCAGCCTCTGCTGTGGTCCTAGCTCGGCCTGGATGGTCCTGGCTTCTGGGTTTTGGTAACACCACCATCCCCCTGTGTCCTGCAGCCCTTGGAGGACGCTGGCCTCCTGCTGTTGTTAATTTTGGGGTTGCTTCATCATTCCTGTTTGGCTTTTTAGCTCTTTCATCCCCATTGTGGCCCATCATCTGTATTAAATTCCCTGTGTTTGAGATACTAGAATGGTTTCAGTTTTCTTGATTGTCCATTGCAGTCTTGCTGAGACCAGCTGAAGCTTCAGCCCTGGGGTTCCTGGACTAGCCTCTGTCCTTGCTTCTACTCACAGGGGTCACTTGCCTTGACCAGAGTTTTCCTGGAAGGCAGCCATTAGAGGTCAATATAAGAGCCAGAGTGGTGCCCTGTCGTCATATGCCTTATGATTCCCTTTGGGTGATCTTGGAGATCTGATCCTTGGCTGAACCAATTTTTCCATGCCTTTTGGTTCCTATGAAGGGGGATCTTAGATCCTGGAAGGACGAGGTAGGGGTGGTGGTGCAAGACCACAACCCACATGTAGCCACTACTTTCAGGAAGCTAATCTCCTTCTGTGCCTCGACACTTAGAAGAAAACTGTTTGAAATACATTCAGAGGGTAGTAAACTTCTGGAATTCATTATGCCAAGAGCTGGTGTTGATAGGATATATAAAATCCTTCCTGAGAGGCCTGGCTGAACTCAACAATTGATCTGTGTAGGATTATTAAGGGGAATGAGTCTGTCATGTGGCCATCCTCACTGTGGAACAGTGATAACGTATCTTAGGGGACCCCACTGGAGCCAGGACCTGGGCTGGGTGGCCCCAAGGCTGACCCCATGGGTGGTTCCCACACTCCTTTGCAGGATGGCAGGAGGTGAAGAGACTCTTCCAACTTCTGGTGGAGTTAAAGATGTGTGGATTGAGATGAGAAGAGTGAGGCTGGAGAGGAGTTAGATGGGACACTTGAAGCAAGTGGATGGGACCAGGTGCAAGCTTCCCTTGGAGTGGAGAAATGCAAATATTGAAAGCTTCAGTTTAAGTCAACATGACTCTTATTGGGCAAGGAGATGGGAAATGAGGAAGAGCACAGACAGGGTGAGGAAAAGAGATCTGGAGACCAGAAAAGAGAAGGCCATTTCCGCAAGGGTCATTGTGGAGAGAGTATTCCAGCAAAGACAGGAACTCAACACAGATGACCATGCTATAAGATAGAAACTTTTGGGACCTCCACGGGCCAGGTTTGTGGGAACGCAGAGGTGAAAGTGACATAGTTCCTCACTCACGCTCTAGTTGTGGAGACAGGTAATAAAAAAGATGGTCATGATTCCATGTGGTAAGTATTCTCATGCGTGGTGTGCCCATTGCTACGGAAGTTTGAAGAACTACCCAGGCATCCACCAAGGCCAACTTGGGAGGTCAGGGAAAGCTTCCAGGAGGAAGGGACTTCTGGGTGGAGTCTTGAAGGATGAGTTTCAGTTTTCCAGGACAAGAGGAAGCAGTGAAGGGGTGGAAAGGTGTCAAGGGCATCCAGAGGGTGGTACTCAAAGGCCTGAAGTGAGTGAGAGAGCAGGGCCAGTCTTGGGAGCTGGAGTGTGGAGTACAGAGCTACGTGGCAGAGTGGTGATGGGGATCCTGTGAAGTGAAGAGGTGAGTGATGGTGGAGTGTGTCTTGGAAAGCCTGATGCTACTCTAGGAGTTTGGGGACTGTCCTCCTGTGAGCAGTGGGGAGCTGAGAAAGGAATGTGGCAGAAGAGTGATATACTCAGATTTGTGGTTTCGAGAGATGACGCTGACTGCAAAAGTTCACACTGAGGCAGGGAGACTGCACGGGTGCTTGTGGTCGTTCATCTGAGACTCTAGTCTAGCAGATAGTTAGGTCTGGCCCCGCCTCTGACCAGGATCCGTGGGACTCCAATGGGGGCAGAAGTGAGAGAAATGTCAGGGCTGGCTAGGCTCTGAGATGGGCACCCAATCTCGCGCACAGAGTGCTCTGTCCTCCACAGCCGACGTGGGTCTGACCTTCCGTGACTCAGTGGGGCGAGTGCTTTGCAGGTGGAGGCGAAGGTTTAATAGCTGCTGATGAGGTGTGAGAGTGCGGGTTTTTCGGGAATGGATGTGAAGGAGGCAACTGTATACAGCTCAATTCCTTTATTAACTTAATGAGTTTGGCTGCTTTCCTGGAAATGCAAGTGCCATTTGGCACCATCACTGCTGCTTCAGAAAGGGTGTCATTAAACTGAGAATCTGTAGGAATGCACAATGGTGATAAACGAAGCTGCTTGGGAGATTACAGAGCATCATGCAGACTTTGCAAGGACCTTCAAAATGGAGAACACTCTCGCTCTGAGGTCAGTATGCAGCTAGGGGCTGGGGGTGGGGTGGTGGAAACCAGAACAATTATCTGGATAACCCAATACAAGCAGGTAGTAATGAGGAATATTTGAAGGACTAATATTAAAGTTATACCAAAGTAAAGCTGAAGCAGAGACTTCAAAGGGGCCAGACCACCTCCCAGCCCCCCATTCACTAATGCAGCCCCTAGTCCGTGTTTCTAAAGGCAGGACCTAAGTGTGGAGGATTTATTCTTTCCATAACCTGGCTCTGCATCAGATTGTCCTTGTGGTTCCCAGACCCACCGGGAGAACCTTGAGATAAATTACTTCTTCCAAACATGAGACCAGACTTGGAAAACCAAGGGCTGAGACCAGATCATTGGGCAAGATGGGAACAGAAATCTCTCTTCCTGTTTCTTTTGTTCTTTGGACTGGGTGGGGACTTGAAATTAGGGGGAGACTGGGGCAGTCATTGGGCTTTTGAATTCATCGTATTGTTGTGAAACTCTTTCTTTCTGAATTGAGTCTGAACCCGAGAGTTGCGTGTGGACACCATGGGACAATAAAACCTTCCCAGATGACGTCAGCCAAAAGACTTTGTCATAACTTAGGTTATGCCAGGTTCCCAGGAGCCACAGCTGCAGGGAGCGTGGGACGAAGCAGTCCCGGCAACCCCCTCTTACGCTCTCTTTGGCCCCCCAAATCTGGCAAGCCTGTAAAGGTGGTAGTGGTCAGTACTTTGCAGGTGAGAAGTGGAGGCTCAGAGAGGTTAAGATGCTTGGCAAAGTCCACTTAGTTGGATTGAACTCAGATTGTCTTATGCTGAAGTTCGTCCCTCCAAACCTGTATCCGTCCTTGCTGATGAGGAAGGTGTATATATGGTTAGGGGGAAGGGTAAGCTGTGACAAAGCGAGAGAGTGGCATGGACATATATACACTACCAAACGTAAAACAGATAGCTAGTGGGAAGCAGCCGCATAGCACAGGGAGATCAGCTCGGTGCTTTGTGACCACCTAGAGGGGTGGGATAGGGAGGGTGGGAGGGAGGGAGACGCAAGAGGGAAGAGATATGGGAACATATGTTTATGTATAGCTGATTCACTTTGTTATAAAGCAGAAACTAACACACCATTGTAAAGCAATTATACTCCAATAAAGATGTTAAAAAAAAGAAAAGTCCACGTAAAGTCAGGGTTTTTTTTTTATTCGTTTCTTAAAAAATTTTTTTTTTGCCACGCGGTGTGCAGGATCTTAGTTCCCTGACTAGGGATTGAATCCGTGCCCCCTGCATTGGGAGCGCAGACTCTTAACTCCTGGGCCACCACGAAGTCCCTTAAAGTCAGGTTAGAGCTCAACCCAGCCTGAGAAAAGTGTCTGTGGTTCCCTCCATCCATCCCCTCTTGGCTCCCATCCCAGGCAAGGATTCCACATGGTTGGGCGCTTTTATAAAATTTTTAATTTTTCAATTACATGCTCATTGTAACAAATCCAAACAACACAAAAGTGGATAAAGCAGGTGGAGAAGGGCCCCTCCTCCTTCTCCCAGTTCGAGAACTTTTTTATGCTTATGACACATTGAGTAGTGGTTGAAGGTGCCTCTCCGGGATCAGACGGCCAGGCTGGACTCTGGGCCCCACATCTTACTAACTTCACAGCCCTGGGAAAATTACTTAACTTCCTGATGCCTCAGTTTCTTTTTCTGAAAAATGGTATAAGAGTACTCATCTCATCAGGTTGTTGTAAGGATTAAATATTTAGATAAATGCCTGGCAAAGAATACGTATTCAATAAATCATTAGCTATTTTTATTATATATGGCTTTTAAAATCCAAAATGAGTATTAACACTATACAGATTGTGCTGCAAATTCCCTTTTCACTTTACAATATGTTGTGGATTTCGTTCCAAGCCTGTACATATGGCACTTTTAAAAATGGTGGTGTAGAATTTTATTTGTATGGAGGTACTATGATTTATTCGTTCAGATACGGACAGACATTTAAATCATTTCCACTTTTTCTTTGTTTTTATAAACAATGTTACAACATGGTGCTTTTGTAAGATACACATTTTCTAGAGGTGGGATCACAGGATTTTGGGAGATATATATATATTTATATTTATATAGATAGATTTAAAAATTGATTACATATTTACAAATTGTTACCAAAATATGTTGCCAATTATATTCTCACTGACAGCGTAAGAAAACCTGTTTACTCAACCTTAACCAGCACTGAATTTACTCATAACTACTGGATTAAAGACATATCCAACTAACTTTGTCCATGATAAAGATGTTCATCCAAAAGTAAGCTAGGTCCCTACTTTACACCATAGAAATGCTCAAATGGTATAAATGAAACCAGCAACCCACAGAAAAGGATGGCAAAGAACATAAAGCCTTTTTAGCACAATTTTGAACTAAAGATGACTATGCCCAGGGAGCGCTATTCAAATGTTCTCTAATCCTTATGACACCTACTCATTACTACCCCTCCCCCCATTTTAGAGATTAGAAAACTGAGACATTGAGAGATCAAGTATCTCGGGGTTCTAAGAGCAGAAAGAGAGCAGAAGCCCCAGGGCACAAACACTTTTCAAGTGTCCTCTTGCCTCACTTTTGCAATTATTCCATTAACCAGAACAAGTCACATGTCGAGTTCAGGATCAGGTGGGGGGAAGAAAACTCAGTGGGGTGGATACAAGAAGGAGTGAGCAAATTTGGAGCCATAAATGCAACAATATACCACAGTGAGGGGACGTGATGTTGGGAAAGAGCCACGATTTATTTCTACAAAGCATGCAAAAGGAAAAGGTGGTTGTAGAGACAGTGCAGGATGTAGGATAGTTTGATTTCGATACAACAGGGGCTAAATTGGACATATTGGAGGAAATTTGGAGAGAAGGGTTAGTTAAGCCCATTAGGCAGGGAGAAAAGGGTTAGCATTTAGGACTGCAAATAAGGATCAAGGGACCTTACTATCTGTTTAACTTTTCATCAGTGCCCGGCTCTGGACTAGGCATGTTGTATGCATTGTCTCATTTAATCCTTAGAGATGCAGGTGAGAAAACAGGCTCAGAGAGGTTAAGCAACTTGCCCAAGGTCCCACAGTGAGTAAGTGTAGATTTGAGCCTAATTCTCTCTGGCTCCCAGGCCTGAGGGAACCAGGGATTGGCAGGATGGCAGTGAGAGAGGAGGAGAGGAGTAGAGAAAGGAGTGCTGAATCGCAGAGATCTGTAGCATCAAGTCACTTCCGTGCTGGGCAGAGTGAGCCTGGATGAAGACGCCTCCTGACAGCACAGAGGCTTAGATGGTGAATTCCTGGGGACAGCGGCCACTTTCTACTCCAGCCCTCCTGCCTGGCAGCATCTGGCAGAGTAATAACACCTAGCGCTGAGGGAGAGAGTCCCGTGTGCCAGGTGCCGTGCTGAGGCTTTACAGCCCTCGTCTCAGTCCCCACAACAGTACAGAAGTGGTAGATCTGCTATCACCCCCATTCTATACATGGGACAACGGCAGTCAGAGGATTAGGTACCACGTTCATATTCACAAAGTGAGAGGAGAAGCAGGGCTGGGAGGCAGGGTTGTGGGACCCTAGGTTCATGCTCTGAAACGCTCAGCGACACTGCCTCATGGAGAGAGCAGGTGCGCCAAAGGTGACAGTAGTGGGAGATGGAGCATCTGAATATGGAGACCCTCATGGTGAGGAGTTTGAAGCTTCACCATCGTAAACATGTGGGGGCTTATTACTACCAGCCGAGAATCGGACTAAGTGTTTTATGTATTTCAATTAATCCTCAAAAAGTGCTGGGGTTCGCCCATTTTAGAGACGAGGAAACTGAGGACCATTTGCTAAAAACCATACCACATCACTAACGTGTGCTAAAGCTGCCGGCAAACCTGGTCCTGGCTGACCTCAAAGCCCATGCTTACCCGCTGTGCTCTCCATTACTGCATTACCCATCGTACTGTGGCTCCTCCTGGCTGAGCCTGACAGTTACGCCCAAATACCCTTCAAGTGCGCAGAAAAGGAGCGAGGCCCCGGATCTCCAAGGACTGGGGACTTAGTTCAGGTAAAGGAAGTCTGGATGTAGATTCTCTGTGGGAGGGGCACAGGTGAGCTCCGGACCTCCCCATCCTGGGAGGAGAGTTCCCATGAGCTCGAATAAACCAGATCAGGTCCTTTTGCCGTACTCTAAATCTCCAGTGCTGGGCCAGCCATGCAGGCAGGAGTTGAGCAGGAAATGTGTCTTCCCTCTACATCCAATATTTCCCACAACCTTTTCCTCCCCAAAGTCATTAATAACAATCTTCATCACCACAGCATATGCTAACGATTTATTATGACACGGGTAGTAGAACATTTTCATATACACAACATTTTTCATCCCAGGTTGAGTTAATTACAAATGACTCACAAGCAAGGAGCATTTCCTCCAGCAATCCATTGCAAACAATGGTGTCTTGCTCTCCCTTCTCCACCTGCAGCAGGAATTTGCTGCCTTTCTCCAGCTTCTACAACCTTCCCTCATGTATCACCATTGCTCTAAATGAGTCACACAAACCAACGGAAAAGCACTCTGAGACTTTTGACTCAGTAACTTCTTCCTGCTAAAAGCAAGTTCAAAAAATATGGGAGCCCATTTTGAAAACTGAGTCCAAAAGTTTCTCATCGAATGGATCAAGAACCCCAGGGATTGCTCTCACCACCTATGTCCATAAGATGCAAGAAATCATGGTGTTTTGGAGGTGACTGAGGGACCTTAAAGTTCATTTAGGCAGTGAGGTGACAGAATGCTGCTGGGTGGGAGCAGGGCTGCACTGAGCATAGCTTTCCGAATTGGTGCATTTTCCACAATTTCAAGGTAATAAAATAGGGATTGCAAATACCTAATGTTTATATAGTTCTACTATGTGCCAGGCATGGTTCTAAGTCATATATATCTGTATAGATATATTACACAGCATCTCACAACCCTTCTGAAGTAACAACTATTAGTATTCCCATTTTACAGATGAGGAAACTGAGGCACCAATTACTAAGTGACTTGTAACTTGCCCAACATCATACAGCTGATAAGGGGTGGAGTCAGGATTCAGATCCAGGTGATCCCACTCTAGTCTGAACTCTTACCTACTCTGCTGTCCAGACTTTCTGTAGCATGTAACCTAAATGTTTTCATATTTTGATATGGTGATTCTGAAGACTATAAATAAAGACACTGTGTGAACAAAGACCGTGAGTTTTATAGAAAAGGCAGTCAAAGGGTTACACCTTTTTTAGGGCTCTCTACCCCCACCGGACAATGGGAACCTCCTGTCTTCTCACTCAACGGAATCACCTCCCTCAGTCCTGTCTCTGTGAGGGATCCTAGTGGAGAGGACCTTCTTGGATTTGGAGAACCTGGATTTGAGGTCTGGTGTCATCCCTTTCTGGCTAAGTGGTGGGAAAGGACACCAGTCTGGGTCTGGGCGTGGTCTTCCACTAACAAGTTATGTGCCCTCGGGCATGTTGCTTTTCTCTCTTGGTCTTAATTTCTGCATTTGCAGAATGAAGGGATTGAACTGGATGATTACCAATGTCACATCTTGCTCCATCGGAGCGATTCTAGTGCAGGTGACAAAAATCATTCATCTGGTGAACCAACTTCAGATCATTTTGGTGGTGGCCATCTTCTGGAGAGCAATTTTGAATTCAAATTCAGGCTCAGAGGAAAAGAGTGGCTTGACCTATTCATGAATCTGCCCCAGACCCTGCAGGAGGTCTGGGGACTGTTCTTACAGATATTTGACACTCCAGTCCTGCTAACCCCACTTTTCAGATGAGGAAGCCAAGGCTAAGTGGTTTTCCTGAGGCCCTACAGTGTGGCAATGATGGAACTGGGGCCAGAAGCCAGTTCTTCTACATATTTATTCTTTAACAGTCACTGTATTAGGAGCTGGCATAATAGCTAATAATGGCTGACATTTACTGAAAGTTCACTATGTCCTCACCATGTGTGGTACATTAAATTATTGTTTAGCACATCTTCCTTTCTCCTCAATCTCCAGTCCAGAGAAAAGTGAGTGAGAAATGTGTGCTTGTTGTCATATGACCCTGAGATTTTATGGTTGTTATGCAGCAGTAGCTAACTGATACAGACATTGGTTCCTAAAGTGGAATCCTCCTATAACAAAACCCTGAAATATGTGGCTTTGAGACATAGTGAGGAAAGTGTTTTAGGAGGTTGGTAAAATAGCACTCGTGTTATTTCATAGTGAAACATTTGGTAAAGCTGTCACTTGCAATAACCTACAAGGTAGAAAAATCTGCCTAAAGCATTTGTCAAGTTTGGTAAAGAGGTTTTCAGGCAAGATGTTGGAAGTATGACCTGGCTGCTGCTAAATGCATTTGAAAGAGATAAGTTCAGAAAGGAATTGGTCAGTTTGCAAGCAGAATTTCAAGGGACTGTAGAGAGCCCAGAGATTGCCAGGTTGGAAAATAAAATGATTTTCACCAAATCAAAAGTGTGGCCGTTACAACACAGCCTTGGGGAGAAGACCAAATTTAGGGCTTTGTATGTAAGACTTTGTGGGTTGCATAATAGCTGGCTGATAGGTACTCTAGGAATCACTTTGCATGTATTATCTCATGTAATACTTATAATAACCCTATGATATAATAATCACATAAAATGCAGTTTATTATTCAGGTATGGTGAGGCCAACTGACAGATCAGGAGTTAGTTACCATTGAAAAGATAGTCTGTTACTCACAGTTCAGAAGAGGAGGGGCCATGCCATGCCATGCAGGGTCACATGGGGAAGCACCAGTGTTGCCTTAGAGGCAGAGGGAATAAAGTGGATAAGAGTCTTTATTGTGGTTTCTGGGAAGGGACAGGCAAGACAAAGTAAGCAGGAGATTTAGGATTGGCTAGTTTGGATAATTTCAGCAGGCTCTGGGGTATAGGGACCGTCCTGAGTTTTCTGGTGTTCAGGCATGTCTGGTGAACAGGCATGGTGTTCATGTATGTCTATGTACAAGGCACACGAGGACACACATGTATACCTCTACATGATGTGCGTGTGTGGGGATTTCAGGCCTGAAATTAGAACTCTTCGAACCCATCCAACTGGCTCCTTCCTGAGCCAGGCCCTGGGCAGAGAGGTAGCACAGGAGCCCCCGACAGGAACCATTAATTTGCTCTTTTCTCGCTGGGCCTGGAGTAAAATGAAGCTTGTTTTCCCTTTCTACACGATGAGAAGAAGTGTATCGATTTTTCCTCACTTCTGATTGTTCACATTAGAGGCTTGTTTCTAGGTAATTGACATCCAGATCATTCGTTTTACAGCACAAACATATTTTACGGGTCTCTTTCCCCTTTGAGACATAGTCCTGGGTGGATCTGAAACAAGTCCATTTTGTAGCTAGGTGCTTCCTTGCATAGAGAACATCCCTCAAAGAGCAAGTTCAGCTGCTCTGGTGGCCCCCTTTCAATTGCTTCTTTGTTCGCCCATCGATGTGTCCAAAACATTGTGTTGAGTGCCAGTGATTTGTGGACAGAGTCCAAGGGGTGGGCCAGGCTGTGGTTGAGGGGCACCAGGCAGTCCTCGCTTGCAGAACCATCAGTCCAAGATTGTCATGCCAGCCTAGAGGAGGCCTTCCTCCCATCCTCCTTAGGAAGCAGTGAGGAAATTCAGGGATGAGAGAAAAGGAAGAGGAAGGGGAGAGGACAGGGTCAAGATTCGAAACACAAGGCCAGCAGTGTTTGTTTTCCTAGCCTTTGCTCACTTGCATTAACATGGCAAAGGGTGCTGCCCATCTTCCACATCCAATCATCCTCATTCTCAAAAAGAGTTAGTCTTCTCCGAGCCTGTGAACTAGAAGGATGCCTCCTTCCTCTGGTCCCCTCCTTCCCAGGTCAGCATCTGACCCCTTTCTTACGTTTTGACCTAGCTATCAATACACATTCATTGTGATGTAATTTCTTTGAAGGCACGAACCATTCCTGACTCTGTCCCCAGCTTCCCCAGGAAGGACATCTAATACCACCACCTGTGTACTGGGTTCACCCTCATTCCTTGGTGTAAATCCTGAGAGCTCCCTGGGATGGAAAATGGTAGCCACCACTTCCAGATGATGCTGACATTTGTCTAGACACCTAGCATGGACCCCCATCCCAACCCCTGGTTTGTTGTCGTCTCCCTGAGGTCTTCTTAGCTTGATTCAAGGCTAATTTCCCTCCTTCAAGGTGGAGTGAAGAGCAGTAACTTCTTCTCACCTTTCCGTGGAAAGCTCAGGTCCCCAAGCATTAGTGTCACCTTGTGCCAGGAGGAGGAAGTGAGAGAGGGAGGAGGGAAGATCTAGGCTCAAAGGTAATAAAGGGTTATAGCTTTTCACCACCCCCCAGAGGGGTAGACATCTTTCTGGCAGCCTGTGGGCCCTGGAGGAACTGGGGTGCCTTGTGTGCTCATGGGAGGATCTGGGATTCTTCCAGGAGCCTCAGCTTGGCAACAATAGAGGTAGGCATTGTGGTGGTGGGGATCATTTGTCACTTTAGATGGCCCCAGAGAGTCACAGAACTTTTTTTTTTTTTTTTGGCCCCAGGATCTTAGTTCCCTGACCAGGGATTGAACCCAGGCCCATGGCAGTGAAAGCATGGAGTCCTAACCATTGGACCACCGGGGAATTCCTCATGGAACTTTCTCACATGGGGCAAATCAAGGACTGCTTATATCCATCCCCCTCTTTGTCCTTCATAGCAGAACCCCAATTCTATTCCATGTGCAATGGGTCTAAACTAACTAAAGGACTAAGCTTGTTGGCAGCTAGTGGTGCCCAGTTGATTGGGAAGAGAAGTGGGTGAGTAGAGCTTCGGAGACAGTGTGTTAATGGAGGGAAAGAGTGTTCATGTAACTTCTCCCTCTTTCCTCTCCTTCTGCCTGATTTCTGCCTGGAACTCACGTATGGCTAAAGCTCCAGCAGACAACCTGGGTCATGAGTGGCCTTGAGGACGGAGGTCATGGTCTAAGGATAGTGGAGCAGAAAGATTGAAGATCTTAACTCCTAATTACTGTGGAAAACTTTCTACTGCCCATCTTGGGGCTTCTTTTGTGTGAGAGGGAAATCAATGGTTATTTCCAGTTTCTGTAACTACTTTCTGAACGCGACTTCTGAGGTATCAGGCTATCCAGTCGTAGCTCTTACCGAGAGCAGCCAGGTATTCAGGGGCTGGGTAACCGTGCACACGTAACCGACCAATCTTTTAAAATTCTGTTACTAAAACCCAAACATGCTCTTTCATCTCCAGCAGAGCTTGGGGTCTAAATTGACTGGTGCGTCACGATGAGGCTGCATCAGTCTGCTCTTAATTTAAGGCTTATAGGCGTCTCAGTAAACTGGGGATGGTCAGGTAACCAAAGGGAGAAAGCATTGTTAAAGGGCGGCAGGTGCAGGGGAGCTGAAGATCCCGGGGGATTTTTCCAGAGCCTTCTCCAATATAGGTCTTCAGAGTAAAGTCGCAACTTACGTGGGCTAAAGGTGCCAGGAGTGCCAAGCAGCCAGGCTGTATAGCTCAGCAGAGCTCACTGCCCTTCACCTAGGCTGTGCGTGAACATGTGCAGGCCTGGCTCTCAGTACCTGTTTACCTGGATGGGTTATTAAGGTCAGTGCTGCTTCTGAATGGTTGGTGCCTGTGCCATGCTAGTTAATTTTTTTTTTTTTTTTTTTTGGCTGCACCGCGCCGCTTGTGGGATCTCAGTTCCCCGACCAGGGATTGAACCCGGGCCACGGCAGTGAGAGCCCAGAATCCTAACCACTAGGTCACTAGGGAACTCCTTAGTTAACCATTTTGAATGTCACTCCTGCATAGCACAAGGCTTTTATTCACGGGCCCAGCCGCTATGCGGCATGTGGGATCTTCCCGGACCGGGGCACAAACCCGTGTCCCCTGCATCGGCAGGCGGACTCTCAACCACTGCGCCACCAGGGAAGCCCAGCACAAGGCTTTTAAATCTGACAAGCTCCTCCCTTGATGATGTACTACTTCGTCCTCAGGTCCATCCTGAACCCATGGCATCCAACCAGAATTCAAACTCTACGTTCATATTAATGATTTATTCTACACTCGTGCATCTCTCCACAATATGGAGAGGAGGGTAATGGCCTGAGCGGGTGTCTTAAAGTGTATAATTCCCAGACTCCTTCTGTGGTTTTAATTCCCTATTTGTCTCTTGATCAGTACAGGTATGCTTTGATTGGGAATTCATTATATCCCACCTGTACAGCCATCTTTTTCTCTGTGGCAAAAATGATGAGCTCTTTATCTTCAAACATATAGACAGCCACCTAGTGTACAGCGTTGTGTCCTTCAGACAACGTTCTGCCTTCTGAAATAGACATCCGCTCAGTATGTGCAAGTACCAGCCCCAGATCTACCTGGAGACGGGGCCTCTCCAAGCCTGTTGTATTAGCTGAAGCGGGACACAGAGCTGATCACCGCATTACCATGGTACTGACGTATAGCCCGGATCCCCGAATTAGACGGCACAACACTGAGAAAGTGAGCGCTTCAGAAGAAGTTCTCTGCAACATTATGGATGCTCCATCGTCAACAGCGTTTCAGTATTCTCTCCAGAGGAGCTAACAGCACTGACAAAATACATCACACTGCCTTTCCCTTCCACGCATCCAGATAAAAGACACCGCGTCTTGATGTGGGGCACATCATGTGGTGATGATAAAACATTATCTTTTCTTTGTGAATACCAGAAGACATTTGGCTTGCTCATAATCTTTTAAAAACTGTAGTCATAGTCATATGTGTATTGCCCGTTAATATGAGATTTTTTTTCCCTCTTAAAGACAATAGCCTATTTTACAATGTGTTGTTAGCCCTCCAACTGTGCAACATCCATTAGATGTGAGACTCAACCAAAGCCAGAGATAGAAAAAAAAATTGTCTTTGCTAATGGTGAGATTCTTGGCTATTACCCCTGTGGGGTGACATACAAGCCAGATGCTTTTTGGCCAAAATTTGTAGTTTAGAACAAAAGAGAAAAGTCTCTGATGGAAAGAATCATCAGTGATTGTACACAACTTGGGAGGTGGTCTGCCTACGTTGGCCATTTTCCTAAGGAAATAACTCAGGTTTTAGAAGAAGGAACCAAGATGGAGGAGAAACTCCGTGTGTATCCAAGCTCGGGGGTGTTCTGGCCTCTAGCATCAATGTGGCATTGCTGTGTGCTTGTGGTGGGAGGGAAAGGGTGTTCCACAGACACGGCACAGAGTTTCTCTTTTTGTGGCTCACACACTTCACTGAGGGTATGGGGAATTTGTAAGAGCAGGCAGGAAGATGTGGGTGCTCAGTGCAGAACAGATGAAAGAAGTGGGGTCGATAAGCCTGGAGAGGGTAGCGGGAGCCTTTCAGGAAAATGATGGCTAATTTCTTTCATTTTGATCAGCTTTACTGAGATGCAACTGACAAACTCGTAAGATATTTAAAATGTACATTGTGATGATTTGATACATGTATACATTGTGAAAGGATTGCTCTCGTCTAGTTAATCGATGATGATGTCCAATTTCAAATATCTGAGAGGCTACTTGGAAGGAGAGGGATTTGACTTGTGTGGTCCTGAGAGAAGGTACTGGTACCTGTTGGTGGGAGGACACCAAAGGGAAGAATATTTTAGTCAGTCTGAGGAAGAGCTTTCTCCTTGTTGCCCAAAGATGGCATGGGATGCATGAGCAGCTGTGGAGCCTTGGGCCGGATACCCTGGGACATGACTCTGAGATGAATTCATGAATGTCGGAAGTTTAAAGGGAGTGTCCTTGTCATCAGTATCTGGGGGGAGAGGCAAAGGAAGTGTGACTGGGCACAGAGAAGAGCTGAGCTGTGATGAGCTGTGATGAGGCTTCAGCTGACCCCATAGGGAGCCTTGGAGCGGGGATGGCCCTTTAGCACTGTCCTGGATTGAGGCAAGGGAGCTGACCATTGGGAACCTTACACTGACCAGTCATTGGATGCAGTTATCCCCTGGGGAGGCAGGGGTGACCTTGTATAAGGCTGCTCTCTTCAGCTGAGGGCAATTCCAGGAGAACAACTCATCTGAGGGTCATCAACCGCCAACATTCCTGGAAGCTGGGGAGATGAATGCCTTGGGCCTGAAGCGGGGGAGCTGGGCAGTGCAACATCACTAGTGGGATATAGTGGATTCACCACAGCATCCACTAGGGATGCCTGCTTGATGGAGACGTTGTGATTTCTCCATCATGTGACTTCTGATGGTCCTTCCAGTGTTCACGTTCTATAATAAAATATAGAAGATCCCATTCATCTCCCATGTGGCCTCCAGCATGGGTCTTGGATGAAATCAGGAGTACCGTTTGCTTAGCTTCTAGCTTAAAACTCTTAGCTCCTAGGCAACATCTGATCGATAGTCTTTGGTTCCAGAAAGAACAGTTCATTCATTCAACTTTCCTTAAAACAATATTCGGAGTTCCCTGGTGGTCTAGTGGTTAGGACTGGTGCTTTCACTGAAGAGGCCTGGGTTCAATCCCTGGTCAGGAAACTGAGATTTCCTCAAGCTGTGCAGCGTGGCCAACCCTGCCCCGCCTCTGCCCCAAACCCCTAAAACCCCAACAATATTAATTAATTAATTGTTTTTTTGCGGTACGCGGGCCTCTCACTGCTGTGGCCTCTCCCGTTGCGGAGCACAGGCTCCGGACGCGCAGGCTCAGCGGCCATGGCTCACGGGCCCAGCCGCTCCGCGGCATGTGGGATCTTGCCGGACCGGGGCACGAACCCGTGTCTCCTGCATCGGCAGGCGGACTCTCAACCACTGCGCCACCAGGGAAGCCCCCAGCAATATTAATTGAGTGTCTTCCTCTAGGAGCTAGAAACACAAATATGAACAGAGTCTCCACCTTCTAATGGGAGACACAGAAAACAATAAACAAATAAGATAATCCTGGTGAGGGGATATAGAATGATTGTGCATAGGTACTCCAAGAGCGAAGTAGTGATACTGGAATTTTGAGTGGTGTTACTGAAACAATATGAAATGCTATGAAGGAGTTTTGTTAATGAAGCCCTGGGGAACAGAGTTCTAGGCAAGAAGAACAGCAAGTGCAAAGGTCCTGAGGCAGGAACAATCTTGGTGTTTTTAGGACTTGTTTAGCTAAGTAGAGTAGGGGAAGATGAACCTGACTTTTCTGTAAAGCCAGCTGCTTCATAGATACATTAAGGATGTAGAAGGCATTTTCAACGGTAGTAGTCAAAAACCACGCATGGCTCTCATGAGACAAGACCCTAGTTCTATCGCAGAGTGTTGACATGAGACTGTCCTTGAACGTGGAATCCCAGTTGGGTGGTTTGTTTCCTCATCTGAAAAGCCGGGACAATTTCAGTACTCATCTTATTGTTGTGAAGATCAAAGGCTGTGATGCTTGGAAGTGCTTAACTTAGTGTCTGGCCCATAGTTTAAGTCCTCAATAAATGCTAGCTCTTATTTGTGATGTTTAATTAAGAACTGGGGCTTAAACCTAAGATTTAAAATTCTATCCAAGTCCTCATTCTATGTGACCTACCCCCCACATCTCCATCTCCACCTCCATCCCCACCCCCACCTCCATCTCCATCTCTCCCAGTTTTTTTTTTTTTTGGCCACACGTGGCATGCGGGATCTTAGTTCCCCGACCAGGGATTGAACCCACGCTCCCTACAGTGGAAGCGCAGAGTCTTAACCACTGGACTGCCAGGGAAGTCCTGCTGTCTCTCCCAGTCTTAATCTTTGTCTCTCTCAGTCTCTACCTCTGTCTCTCTTTCTCTGTGTATGTCTCTTGGTCTGTCTTTATGACTCATACTCTACCTCTGTTTGTCTGTCTTCTGTCTCTGTCCCTCACTGCCTTTTGTTTTTTCTTTCTAACTCTCTCTGTTTCTTTGCCTTTCACTCGGTTTTTTTCTTTCTCTAACTCTATCTCTGTCTCTTTCCTTCCTTCTGCCAGACTGAGAGCCCAGCTGCCCTCCTATAGACCCAGGAGTAGGCAGCTCTCTACAGAACTGACAAGAATGGTAGGTCCAGGCCTCCGTTCCTCATTGGGGAACAGAGATGGCTGGCAGTGGTTTTCCTTGAGCAGCCACTCAGCAGGGACTCTCCAGCTGCTGGTGCAGGTAGAGGAACTTCCCTTAGTGGCACTAGCTTCCCTAGAGCACACACAAGACCCCCTTTGACCATGAGAGCAGCTGCCTTTCTACCTTCTTCCCACAAACACACTTAATCCTGCCTTGTACATTCTCATACAGCCTCCAAGGGGGGCTGTGGCAGCGGGTCCTTCCTGGTCTCCGCTGCGGAGAAGCAGACTGGAAGCGGATTTATTTCTCTTGCTCTAGTGGTACATAGCAGCTCCCCGGTGTGGGAGCTGGGGGCAGGCCTTTCGGAAACACATGGAGCTTTCTCTGTGGAAACCTTTCTCAAGGAAAATGGTGGCAAAAAGCTCTGCCACTTTATCCCTCAAAGCGGCTTTCTTTCATATCACCTAAAATGAATTAAATGATGAGCGCCTTGGGATTTCATCTCTCTTGATCCCTTTCAGCCGGTGATGGGTGGAGGGAGGGCTCAGGGCTTGGGGGGAGGGAAGAAGTGCCCTGAGAAGGGGAAACGTGATCACATAATTTACAGCAGCCATGGGTAGATTTCAGCCTGGGCCCCATCACTAACGCTGTGTGATCTCAGGTACAGGATTGACCAGTTTCCCCGTCTAAAACTGGGGGCAAAATATATACTCAGCTTCCTCACAGAATCGCTGTGAAGATCAAGCAGAAAGTGGGAAGAGAGAATTTGGAAACTAAGTGCTGTGCACATTCCAATGGCTCGCAGTTTTTGAGTGCTTTTTAAGGCCAGATTCTGCTAAATGCACTTTATGTGCATTTTCATATGTAATCTTTAATATTTTAATGAGATAGTTACTATTACTGTCCCATTTTAGGTATGAGGAAACTGAGGCCCTTGAGGAGTTATGTGTCCTGCCCAAAGTCACTGAGCTAGTGAGAGAGAGAGAGTTGGGAAATGAATTCAGGTCTGTTTGACTCCAAAGTTCTTGTCTCTTTCCTTGTGTCCTTCCTCCATCCCTATCTTGGAGGATAAGCTGTGGCTGATGTCCCTGCAGCTCCGTGGTCCTGATGGGTTAACTGAGACCCAGGCAGATGGCAGGGCTTGAGTTGGCAGATCCATTCTGGGATGTCCAAGAGGCTGACCTTGGACAGACCAGAGGGCACTTGGAGGAAGAAGGTTTGGAGTTCCTTGCCTCAGGGAGGCCACCATCTGCTCTGTGCTCTTTCAGACCAATTACCTTCAGAATCTGTGACTTTCACTGACACTTCTGGGCATTAGAGGTTAAGAAGACCAGGTGTCTGCTGCCTTATTTGTCCGGAAAGAGCAGAGCTGTGCCTGAGAAAGATGCTTCTGAAAGTCCAGGAGGCACCTCTCCATGGCAACAAGGACCCAGCCTGAGGATTCTGCAAACAGCTGGAGCCCTTCCTCCACCTTCTTTGATCCGCAGCCTCACCTTCCACCTCTAAGCCACAGTCATCAACTGATGGCCCTTGTTTCTATTTTGAAGAAAACAAATATGCTTTTAAAGTCTTGGGTTCAAAACTTGAAGCCAGCCCTTCTGGGATAGGTGAAGACGTTGGACCTAGCAGAGACTAATCAAGGAAGTGAGTTGAGATGAGTCTCTACAACTGAGATGCTCAGCTTCATAAGTGTGGGTGGGAATTTGGTCACATTTCATCCTTTTAACTAAAAATGGGTTTAGCCCGCCGCTTGACATATCTAAAAAAATCTGAGCAAATATCTCAGGGATTTTGGATTATAATAGAAATCTCAGGGTACACTCTGTCCAAAATGGTCAGTCCAGTTTCTGTACGCTTGTGCTGGTAGAACTGGGAAATGCAATCAGTCCACCAGCAGACAGGCTGGTTTCAGCTGCCGTTGCAACACAGGGCGGTTGTCGGGAACTGGTCCAGCACAAAGCAGTGTTCTCCTGTCCTTGCTAGCGATGCTCCACTTGCTGGTTCAGATCCCCGCACTGATCAAGCCATTCTCGAGGATGTTGGTCCTCCTTCCTTCACGTTCCTCTGGGTTCAAGGCGCTCCGCAGTGGGACCCCTGAGCCAACTGTTCTCTGGTTCGCCCTTGTGTTCTCAGCCACATCCTTGTCACGTGGTGGGCTGGCAATGGGGCTTCTCTTAGCTTCAGACAAACACGGTGCCAAGACCAACACTCTCCTACATTAGCTTGGGTTGCCTCTCCAGGCTGCCCCATCCCCTTAGGGTGGCTCTCAGCCCCGCAGTGTCACTTCCTGTTGATTGATCTCAGCAGCTTCAAAATGTCTCAGAGATTCCAGTAGGTTTGCACTTCACAATGGAAGAGCGCAACGTTGGCGTATTTGCTGAGAAGCTACCCCAGGAGCCAATCTCCGAGACACCTTCTGCTTGCCAAGGAGTGCTGGCAGGCGCAGCCAGTATGTTAGCCAGAAAAATGTCCGGTTGCAACTCTCCCTTGAAAGGCAATGGGTTTTATACAGGGACCAGGGGGATTTTCCCAGAACAATTCGCCTACTTGAAGAAGTAACTGCAACGTTTAAATTTCACTCCCTAGAAATATTTCAGTTCTGCCTCACCAGGTATCCCGGTGCACTTACCAGAAACCAGGAAGAGGCTCTGACCCTTCAAGTCTCCATTTTCCTCCTCTGACCAGTTCCTGAGCCCGGTGCCCGAGTCTTCATTCAAGCTCTGGGCTTGGTTTCTGCTCTAAGTCTGCTGAGTCCTCCGCCGCCTCCCTAGAAGGGAAGCCTTGCCTTAGTCTGGCCCGTTTTCCATCTGTTTGTCCCTGGCCTTGGTGGGAGGGTGGAGGGGTTGTCTATTTTTTTTCCACATTTTAAAATATAACTTATTTTGGAGGAATTCTAGGTTTACATAAAAGTTGCAGAGATAGCACACCTACTGTATCCCCTTCACCCACTTCCTCTGATGCTAGCATATTACATGACTAGGTACTTTTGTCAAAACTAAGACACTGACATAGGTACAATGCTATTAACTGAACTATAGACTTCATTTGGATTTCATCACTTTTTCTGCCAATGCCACTTTTCTGTCCCAGAATCCATTCCAGGGTACCACACTGTATTTAGGAAAAGCATCTGTTTTTACCACTGTGTCCCCAGGGTTCAGCCCAAAGCTTGGCACCAAACAGGCAGTGTGTGAATGAATGAACGAATGAATGAGTGAACAAATGCTAAACAAGGAGAGCCCTTCCACCCTGATTAGTTGCTACAAGGATTCATGCCTGTGTCCCCCACACATCCTGGGAGACCCCAGGGGTTCCCTGAGGCCCAACCACCTGAGGCCTGGTCGACTCTGCTGCTGGGATGGCCCCTCAGGGGTCGTCTTAATCATCCTGTCCCTAATGCTTTGGTTGCTCTGCCAGGCTGGGAATAACGGTCCAAGGCCTGATTCTGCATCTTTCCATCCCATGCCTGTAGGGAGAGTATGTGCATTCTTGTGGATGTGTGGGTGTGTCTGATCTAGGAGCAGCTTGGAAGATGGGTACATCCTTGCAGTATTGAGAAATGGTCGCAGATCCCTGGAGGTTGCTTCAGGGGTGGCCAGCATCCTATTTGGCCTCATGAATTCTCATTTCTGTATCAATCAGGGCTCAATCATAGAAGCAGAAACATGTTAGGTTTTCTAGAATAAGGGTTATGTGATAGGAGGTAGCCTTTATGCAGTTGTGGGAACCAGTTAAGACCTCTATGTAAGGGACTGCCCTGGCGGTCCAGGGGTTAAGACTCCGGGCTTTCACTGAAGAGTGCATGGGTTCGATTCCTGGTTGGAGAACTAAGATTTGCACAAGACGCATAGCGCGGCCAAAAAGAAACCAGAGGTGGTAGGGAGTAAAAAAATCAAACTGGTGTGACTCAGTTGGGATAAAGCAGTAAGGAGTCTGAAGCAATAAACAGTCCTAAGACCTCCATGTAAGGTTGTTGCTTCTGTGTCTGGCATTGGGTCTGAAGTCACTTGAATTCAGCAGAGCCGACTGGTGGAAAGGAAAGCTGGATGTGAACCTGGGGACAGCAAAGGCAAGCTGGAAACCATGAAGACAACTGGAACTAGGGATGTGCCAGAGCTGACTGAAACTGTCTTGTGAGAGCTGATTACTAAGTTTTTAAGAATTCTGTGATCCAGCTGTTAAACACAGCCATTATAAAAATTAAATTATATAAACTTACAATTAAATAAATTACATTTTAAAAAAACTTGTTACTTCTTAATTATTCTGCTATGTCTTATTACCTGTGCTCTTGGGGTTATTTATATCGACTTTATCTCTGTGGTGGAAATACTATATAGTGGTATGCTACCGCACCCCTCTTCCCAACTTCACATTCAGGGATGTCATGTTAGTAGCTTGAAATTAGCCCCTGTGGGAGTATTTATACCATTGAAATCCGCAAATGCTCAAATCAGGCCTTGATTAATTATTTTGTTAGTTGTCTAGACATAAGAAGGTGATGGACAGAATGTTAATAAAGCAAATTAAACTTTAAAATGTCTAATATTTGAAGCAGTTATACTGTGGATAAAAGAAATACCCTTTTGGTATTCAAAACTACTTTTTTTTTTTTTTTTTTTTTTGGCCACGCTGCATGGCATGTGGCATCCTTAGTCCCCTGACCACGGATTGAACCCGCACCCCTTGCTTTGGAAGCATGGAGTCTTAACCACTGGACCGCCAGGGAAGTCCCCCAAACAACTTCCAACTTAGCAAAGAAGTAGCTTGCAACACTGACGAACAGGTGAAATTCTTCACACATCTTCATTGTTTCACTTTTGTCTTACTTGTTATAGTAAACAAGATCAACCAAGATTCACATTGGACCTGCGCCTGGAGAGCTGGCTGTCAGACACTTACCAGCGCACTGTTGACTGTGTCTGTTTCGCGTGGCCTCCAATCTTGATGACACAGGTGACCCGGAGGAGAAGCTGGTATCTTTTATTGCCGAGTTGAGCAGACACCTGGCCCAAGACGTGGAGAGATAAAAGGAAGAGACCCAGGAGGAGCTGGAAGAGGTAAGCCAGGTGTTCCACCACATTGGCAAGTGAGCCAGCAGCTGAGAGATGCTGTGTGAGAGCGGCAACCCTGCCTGGAGTCTTTCTGCCTCCCAAATCTCATGCCTATTTCTCTGAGGCCACCCTGAACTTGGAAGCATGCAGGAAAGGGAATTCTGAGAACTGTAGTTCCAGTTGAGCCAAGGTGATGTAGCCCCATACCTTTTCTGACACTAAGACATGATGTGAGGCTGGGGTGGGGACTTCACTGGGGGACACAGCTGTCCCTGGGCCTGGTGGGTTCCAGCACTGGCTGTCGGCAGTATGCCGGAGGGTTCCTACACCCATCCAACGCCGGGACCAGGGTTGCGTGGAATGGACCTGCTGTGCCAACGCTCTGCCTGTATCATCAATCCAGAACCTGGGGCTGGGCCATTCTGGGAGCCGGGCTTCTAAAAGAGTAAATGGAATGACTCAGATTAAGGGGCATCTAAACAAGTGTTTTGGGGGGCACTCCGTGTTAGTGACCGTGGTAGGCATGACAAAGCGTGGAGGGGCTGGGAAGGAGAAACCATGAAGAACTTCCATCAGTGGAGAGCTCTGGGATGAGCGAGTGCCCCCCCCACCCCGCCCCCATGGGCCAGCTGAGTACCATTCATCAGAGGAGAGGCAGGGGCTCATAGAAGTACATCTACACTGTGGCCTTGTGAGCAGGCGCCCTGAATCCTCTCGATGGGTTGGCGTCCGGGCTGCTTGTCGGCACCTGCCAACGCTTCCGTGGACCCCGCCTGCTTTGCCAAGCAGGAGCGTATCGGCTTCAGGGCTGCAAGGGCCAGGACTGCTTTTGCTTGACTGTGAACATAGTCAGATGGGCCAATGTTGGCTCCAGTGTCTAAGTCGGGGGCTGAGCTGGGCGGCTTCAGTGAAGCATGACCTTGGCCAGCTGGTCCCCTCGCAGGGGCCAAGTCATGAGTGGGTGAGATGCTTCCCCGGGGAGGGGCCCCGAAAGGGCTGAAAGGGGACAGGAAGGGTTGGTTCAGCCAACCAACATGATCGTGTCACTTTCCTCCTCATTGAGTGTGAATTAGAACCCCACCCCTGGTGCTCCTTGAGCCCTGTGTCACACCTAGTGGTGATGTGGGTAACACGGGCCCTTGCTGCTTGCCCATGGCAGGTGTTTCTTCACCGCCATGGCCATGTGGGCCAGGCAAAGCGGGGCTGCTGGAGGGGGCGCAGAGGCACTGCCTGCAGCCCGCAAAGCCCACTCCTCTGAGACCCTGCGCTCCTGCACCTGCCACTTGCCTGTGACGCATGTCTCTGGGTGGCTCGACTTCCAACCCATTGTAATCCTCTTGTCCTGACCCTCACTCTGGGGCTCCAGCAATCGTGTTCTTTCCCTAATGGGCTCTGGGCTTGGCATTGCCTGCTCTGCGCGCAGAGCTCCAGCTGAGGGTTCTGGACCAGGCTGCCAGCACTCTCAGGCCTGCTTGGCTTTGCCACTGGAGGACGGTCATCAGAACACAAAGATCTTCCCGACAATCCCGGTGCTGCTGTCTGACCAAGCTGACCTTGTCATTAGGGCAGTCAGAGACTCATTTGTCACACAAGGGTGGGTGAGTACCCTTTAGGAAGGCACAGCTGTTTTGGGCTGCGATCCTGTGCTCCCTTCCTTCCTTCCTCCTGTCACCTCCTCTTCTCCGTGATGCAAAGATGGTGAGATTGGAATGCCACAAGATGGTACTATGATCAGAGGACCCAGGGACATCATCCCGTCCTTAAGATTCCCAAGGTCGGGACTTCGCTGGTGTCCAGTGCTTACCACCCTGCACTCCCCATGCAGGGGGCGGGGGATCGATCTCCAGTCAGGGAGCTAAGATCCCATGTACTGCAACTAGAGAGCCCGCACGTCCCAACGAAGACCCAGCACAGCCTAAATAAATAAATAAAGTGCAACAATTCCAAAGGCTCGTTCATTCACATGCTGCTGGCCATTGGCTGGGGGACTGAGTTCCTCTCCCTGTGGGCTAGTTTGAGCTTCCTGACAACATGCTGACTTCTCCAGAGTGAACGTTCCCCAAACAGCACCAACTAGGTGGAAGCTCTATCCTTCCTATGACCCAGCCTCAGAAGTCACAAGGCGTCACTTCTACTGAACTCTGTGGGTTGGAGCTGTCCCTAAACCTGATCCGTTTCAAAGGGAGGGAAGCGTAGATCCTGCCTGTCAGCAGGAGGTCTACTGAAGTCACATTGCATGAGGCGCATGTCAGATGAGAGACCCTGCACTATTTAGGATACACCTCTGCCACAGAGGCAAACGAACCCACTTTTACGTAGCCGAGGTTTTGGTACCCAAACCTCGATGCAGATTTCAGGTGAACTGGTTGCACCCCATGGGCGGTTTTCTTTCTTCTAAGCTACTTATGTCTGAACAGCCTCAGACCCAGGAGAGTCACACTGTTTCACCCCTTAATTCTCAAGCCCAAATCTTAAAATCTTATTGCTACAATGCAAGGAAAAGCCAACACCACGGAGAGTGGGTCTGGAGAGTTAAGAGAAAGAGAAGATTTCCTCTAAGTCCAAGGGCATAAGTGTCCCAGGCTGTCCTCCCCCACCCTTCTAGTCCTGGGCAGTGGCCCTGGCCTGACTGCCCGTATTCATCAGGGTTCTCCAGAGAAACAGAACCAGTAGTATATATATACACATACATATATGGTATGTATACTTTATATATACATATGCACATACAGTGGTCTATATATACAGTGGTCTATATATACATGCACACACTTCCTAATATTACTATAAGGAATTGGCTCACGTGATTATGGACGGAGGCTGACAAGTCCCACAATCTGCAGGGTGAGTCACCTAGCTGGGGACCCCAGGGAGCCTGGTGGGTTAGTTCCAGTCTGGGTCTGAAAGCCTGAGACCCAGGAAGAGCCAATGTTTCAGTTTGAGTCTGAAGGCAGTCAGCTAGGAGGAATTCTCTCTTCCTCGGGGGAGGGTCAGCCTCTTGTTCTATTCAGGCCCAACTGACCGGATGAGACGCACCCACGTGGGGAGGATTACCTGCTTGACTCAGTCTGCTGATTTAAATGTTCATCTCATCCAAAAACGCCACAGAGACATGCAGAAGGATGTTTGACCAAATATCTAGGCACCCCTGGCCCAGCCAAGCTGCTACATAAAATGAACCATCACACTGCTGTGTAGGAGAGAGGGCTTCATGAGCAGAAGCACGTTGGCCAGCAGGAAAGAGAAGTTTCTCAAGCTTTCTCGATGTTGAAAATCCTGCCTCAAGAAATATCAGACCGGGCTTCCCTGGTGGCGCAGTGGTTGAAAATCCGCCTGCTGATGCAGGGGACGTGGGTTCGTGCCCCGGTCCGGGAGGGTCCCGGGCCCGTGAGCCGTGGCCGCTGGGCCTGTGCGTCCGGAGCCTGTGCTCCGCAACGGGAGAGGCCACAGCAGTGAGAGGCCCGCATACCGCAAAAAAAAAGAAAGAAAGAAAGAAAGAAATATCAGGCCCATTGGTGTTCTGAAATCCAATTAACCAGACCATGCCTCCTCCCCCTTAGCGAGTGAACTTTCTTCCATCTTGCATTCGATTTGGATCCATTTTCGTGGGGAGCGAGGGATCAGGGGAGAGGTGTTTTAGGCCTTCTGGAAGCCAGTCTCCGTTCATTCGCTGAGCACTGAGTGGGGTCACATGCTGGGCAGTGGGGACCACGAGATGGATCTGACCAGTCCCTGCCTTCCGGGAGCTCACGATCTAAGGAGGAAGAGAGGTGTGGCTGGGAAGTAAGAGGGGCTCCCATCTAGACAGCCCTCCAAGTGGCCACCAGGTCATCTCCCGGCACCATATTTCTCCAGAACGGCATTGGCTGCCCGCTGCACCTCCAGCTCCTTGGCATGGCTTTGTAAGCCCCTCACTTGACCCTCAGCCACTGGTCTATCCACTCACCAGTGTCCCTTCACTTTACCGTGCTCCACTCTGCCCTCTGAGGTCCAAACAGGCTCACGTGCTCCCTCAGCCTGCCGTGTCCTTTCCGGCCCCCCTCTGCCTGCCGGGTCCTCTCATTTTCCCAGACCCTGTTCCGGTACTGCCTCTTCCATAAGACCCTCCTCAGCAAAACAATGGCCCCTTTTGTTTCCCTCCCACATCATAGGGCTTGCATCTTTATTTAACACCGTTGATGACATATTTGTTGCTGGCAATAACCACCATTCACAGCAAACAGCACGTGGCCAAGCACTTTATGGGCATTATCTCCATTTAATCCTTTCACGAACCCTGGAAGCGGGTGTTCGGATCTCCTTTTCCCAGATGAGGAAACGGAAGCTCCGAAAAGTTCAGCGTCTGGTTGCCAAGGTCACACGGCTAGTCAGCGGCAGAGCCGGAGTTTGAACAGAGGCTGCTCGAGTCTCAAGATCTGCTGCCTGCCTCTTTAGCATAAGTAACGGCTCCAGGAATGTCAGTTTCCAGGGCTAAGATCGGAGGGGATGTAGGAGAGTCGGGTGCTCTGTGGGTCTGTGTGAATGCAGCTGTTTTTCAGAAGGCGGTAGGATGGTAATCCTGTGGGCTGTGGTCCCCAGGAGAGAGCTGGGTCCTTTGGAGAAGGCTGCTCAGCTGAACAGACAAAAGCATCTGCCCCAGCTGGAGAAAGAAACCAGCCCCCTTGCATTTGGTGTGAAATTGGCTCCCAGGCACAACTCCGCCCCCCCACCTCCTCAGACTCAGACAGGAAGGCTGTCAGCCTTGTCTTGGCACGTCTGAATGGCTGAATGACAGCACTGACACGTGTGTGGGAGGCACTGAAGCAAGGGATCCCTTAATAGATCTGGTATCTCTCAGCCCCAAAGCTTAATATCCACTGGTTGGGTGGTGGGGCAGCGTTAATGCGTGAGGACCGTCAGCCTCTGCAGGGACCAGGGTGAGGGGAGTGAGACACTCCGAGAATTTAAGGGGGCACCAAAAAACTCGGTAACCGAGATAAATGATATTTCAATGCAATATTTGGAAAGCAAAATTAATGCAAAATATCTATGATGGAGAGGCTTTTCCTGACTTCGGAGGGGCAGAGCTATGTGATCTAATGAGCAGGGCAGCTGGCCTCCCAAGGCTCTGGAAGGTTTCCTGTTTCTCTCTGATCCGGGGGAACCAAACTGCATTCATTCATCCCTCACTCACTCACTCACTCACTCAGTGAGCATTTATGGGGTATTTCGCTGTGCAGATAAGCATATCATTTGCAAATAATGACACATTTATGTTTATAGCTTCCATTCTAGTTCCGTCTCTCTATCCCTGTCTCTATCACTATCTCTCTAGCATTAGCTAGACTTCCAGTACAATTTTGAATAGTGCTGCCAATAGCAGGCACCCTTGTCCTTTTCCTGATTTCATTGGGAAGGAGCCTCAAATTTCATCATAGAGTATAAAGTTTACTGGAAGTTTTTGGTATGTACGTTTAATAAGGTTGTGGAGGACTTCCCTGGTGGCGCAGTGGTTGAGAGTCCGCCTGCCGATGCAGGGGACACGGGTTCGTGCCCCGGTCCACGAAGATCCCACATGCCGCGGAACGGCTGGGCCCGTGAGCCCTGGCCGCTGAGCCTGCGCGTCCGGAGCCTGTTGCTCCGCAACGGGAGAGGCCACAACAGTGAGAGGCCCGCGTACCGCAAACAAACAAACAAAAACAACAACAAAAAAAATAAGGTTGTGGAAATTATATTCCATTTGAATTTTGCTAAGACTTTTCTTCCTTTTTTAAAATCTCAGATGGGTGTTGAATGTTATTGAATGCTTTTTGTGCATCTTTTGGTATGATTGTATAATATTTTCTCCTTAATCTGCTAATATGTTGAATTATATCAACAGATTTGCTAATACTGAGCTGCCTTTGCCTTCCTGGGATAGCTCTCTTTGGTCATATTATATTTTATATACAGCTGGAATGGAATTGTCACTATTTTATTTAGCATTTTAAAAAATCCATATTAACAACTAAATTTGAACTGTGATTTTTTTGTCCAGTTTTGGTAGTAAGATCACACAAGCCTTATGAAATGAGGTCAGTCCCCCCTCCCCATCCCCCAATTCTCTGAAGGGGTTTGTGTAAAATAGAAATTACCTATCTCTTGAGGGTTTTCCAAAATTTGCTTCTGTAACAGGCTAGGTATCTTTGGGAAGAGGGAGAAGCTTCTGACTACCTATTATATTTTTAAAATGTTATTGTTTATTCAGGTTTTCTATTTCTTTTCGGTCAGTTTTTGTAATTTCTCTTTTTATAGAAAATTGTCCTTGTCATCATTGACGTTGTACATAGTTTTTTGTGTTTTTTTTTTAATGATTTCAACTCTTTCTTGTATCTTTTTTTTTTTTTTTTTGCGGTACATGGGCCTCTCACTGTTGTGGCCTCTCCCGTTGCGGAGCGCAGGCTCCGGACGCGCAGGCCCAGTGACCATGGCTCACGGGCCTAGCCGCTCCGCAGCATGTGGGATCTTCCCGGACCGGGACACAAAGCCGTGTCCCCTGCATCAGCAGGAGGACTCTCAACCACTGTGCCACCAGGGAAGCCCCTCTTGGTTTTTAATAAGTACATTGAAAGCTAGATTTTTCCTTCAGGTGTGACTTTAATCATGTCCCACAAATTTTACATGAAGTATAGTGATTGTGATTTGCTTCTAAATATTTCATAAATTTCTACTGTGAATTTCTTTTTAATTCATGTTGTTCAGGAGTGTGTTTAGTAATTATATTGTAATTAAATAGCATTATTTACCAATTAATTAAATTTATGAACATATTTTACCAATTTCCAAGTTCACCTTGTTTCTTGCATGACACTTGTTCCTCTTGATTTCTCTTTTCTTCTCGTTAAAGTAAAATATTTGTTACTTCTTTGAGTTAGATTCCTTGGCTGGTAAACGTTTAGTCTTTTATGTTTGAAAATGTCAATTTCACTTTCAGTCTTGAATGATAGTTTAGCAGGGGATATAATTCTAGACTGCCTCTTATTTTTGCTCAGTCCTTTGAAGATTTAGCTCCCTTGCCCTCTGTCCTCTATTGTAGTGATGAGAAGCCTCAGGTCTTTATATTTTTTAATTTTTGTATCTGATCATTTTTTTAGAATAACTTTTTATTTATCCTCGACGTTCTTTAGTTTCACAAGGTATATAGTTAGATGTGGTCTAAAAAAATGTATTCTATTTAGCCCTCAGTATACATGTTCAATTTGAGGACCCACATTTTTCTTCAATTCTGGAAAATGCTTACCCTTTATCATCCCTTTGAAAATTGCTTCCTCACAATGCTCTCTATTCTCTTCTTCTGGCACTCTCATTAGACACATGTTTGAGCCAGAGTTTTCTGGTTTTTTAATAGCTCTTTAATATTTTTATTTATTTCTCTGTATTGTGGTCTGAGTTATTATTACAGCAGCATCATCCAATGTATTCATTCTCTCTTTAACTTTATCCTCTAGCATTTATCACTCTTATCGAAAAAAATGTAAATTAAGTGCATATCTATTTTGTGTCCAGCATTTCTAACAGGTTCTTCTTTTAAAAATACCTCTGACCTTGTTTCATTTCTGTTTGTTTTTGTTTCACAATACGTTAATGCTATGATTCATGTTATTTCTTCCTTTGTGGGTCTTGAATAAGAACAATGATCTTCTGGTTGCTCTGTTATTCTACTTTGGTCTGGGGTGAATTAGCCTCCTGCATATTGGTTTTGCTGGCTGTCTTTCTTAGTGCTAGACTTCCTCATGTGTTTTGGAACTTGGCTTTGTAGGAATATCTTGAATGGGAATCCCCTCAACTCCCCCAATGCCACATTCCCCTTCTGTAGTCATCTCCAACCCTGTCACTGAGGCCCCATCCAAGGGCCTGCTCTCATTTGGGTGGTCGACGCTCCAATTCTTTGAGGAGATAGAAGGGGCTGCAGATCCACGAGCCTGGCTGGCTTGCCCAGGTCCTGGCTGGAAGGCTGCACCTCCCTACTCCCACCTTCCTAATCACAGACCTCCATGCAAACCCCAAACATGGGTTGGAGTACATTGCAGTTTGTTTTTAACTCTTTTCTCTGGTAGGAAAATCCCATGCCAGGCCAGTGAGTCTAGATCAGAATCCCTACCTCCTGCATTTTCGTCCCTCGTACCCAGTGAGATAGATCTCCTGGCCACCTCTGCCTGCCTCTTGGCCCCAATCCCAGCAGATCTGCAACTTCACCAGCCTTTTCTCTTTGTTCTTTTCTACCATATCTAGTCCAGAAAGATATGTATCTTGCTTTTGAAAGTGGCTATGCCTCTTTAGTTCTCACTATTTATATTTTATCTATGAGTGCCATGTGTTGGGATCAGAGGGAGAGCTCACAGCATGAACTTTAAGTGCCATCTTGGCTGGCAGGCTCCTTTAGTGTTGAAACCAGTTTGGTTTTTTTTAAACAAAATATTATTACTTGCAACCTAAAACATCCTAACTGATAGAAACACCTGTCTTGTGAGATTGGAAGATTACATTAGATTTTCCAATGTAAACCCTCTGAACAGTGGCCAACCTAGAGAAAACTTGATAAAAGGCAGCTGTTACTTTAATTGTTTTATTGTCTGCCTTTTCCCCACATGCTTCTTCTCACTTCGGGTTCAGCCCAGCCGAACCTGTCAGGGAGGATTTCTGTTGGGCTGTATCTGCCCTTGATCACATGTATAGTCGTCCTTCGTCAAACATACTGGTTTTCTGGCTATATCTTCCACTCTCCTTAATAAAATATTTCACGTTTGCTCCTTCAGAATTAAAATTTCCCCCAATTTCTAAATGACAGTTTGGAAAAAACTTGACTAAGAGTCCCACATCATTGCTTTAAGTCCCACCCATGCCGTTAGTGGCAGGACCTTGGGGAAATCACTCATCTCTAAGCCCCCCGTTCCCTCACAGCCAAATAGGGGTGATTACGGTTCAGTGCAAGATTTCCCTGAGATAACGGAGGTACAGCTCTTTGCAAACTGTGAAATGCTGTGCACATTTGAGGAAAAATAATTATGGTCACATTTATTAAACATTGCATCATATTCTTGAACTCTCACAGCACTCTACTTAATGCATGGTGGTGACCTAAACGGGAGGGAAGTCCAAAAGGGAGGGGATCTCTGTATGTGTATGGCTGATTCATTCTGTTGTGCAGTGGAGGCTAACACACCATTGTAAAGCAACCATACTCCGATAAAAATTAATTAAAAAAAAAGAAAGAATAGTGACATGATGAGGCAATTCTCTCTATATATTTTCTGATGTAAAGTATAAATAAGATTTTAAGATTCCTCTCCCAAACTGTCGCAGACTCTGGAGAAGAGGGTGTGAGGGATTCCGAGTGGGATGTTTGCTTGGATTCAGGGTCTGAGGACTGGTGGCTTTGGAGTGGGAGCTGGTTCCCCGAGTGATGGGGGTGCTGATGACCCACGGCGGAACGAGGTGATTGCCGGATGCCATCTCTGAATTCTGCCTGCACGTGCTCTTCCTGCTTCTCCCGGGATTGCTATGGAAACCTGGACAGAGGCATTCTCTCCATGTTCGGTCTTTACTGGGTGTTTTCCCTCCTGGCCTCAAAGCTTACCAATCATTCTTTCCTGCGTGCAGATCCGGTGATTCTCCTGGGCCCTGTCTGGGCAGAGTGACTGACAAGCCAATTTGGTCAGACAGTTGCTTGTGCTGTTTTCCTGTTGAACTGAGCTCCTTATTTGGCTCCTGGTAAACTGAGTTTGAGCTGAGGCTGTGAGCTGGAGGTTCGGGGATCAGGAAGGCTGGAGCAGGGATCCCCAGTGGGCCTTCTCTTTTCCAGGAGGGGCTGAGAGAAAAAAGTGGGAATCTAAACCCCCAGGTCTGAAGCATGTTGAGATGGGTGTAGTGGTAGTGGCATCATTCCCATTTTACAGATGACCCGGTTACGGAGCTGAGCTGCTTTATCCAAAGCCACACGACTTGCGTGGCAGAGCCAGGAATCTACTACGTGAAGACTTGGCCCTGAGCACAGGGCTCTTTCTGCTGCTTAAGTCAAGGGAGAAATGAAAGAGGCCTTTGCCCGATTTGGGGTGTTTTTCCCTCCTTGTGATGGGGAAGGAAAAGTGGCTAATGTTGTAGGTCTGTGGCCGATGCTGTTCAAAGAACAAACTGTGATTTCTTCTCAAGAGAAGTCATGACAAATCTGCGTATGAATTGACCCAGGACTTTGAGCCGTCCCCAAGTGCCGCCTCCGAGAAGGCCCCTCCACAGCTTCAGCTTGCCCCTCCAACTGACGGGGAGCTCACTCCTTGAAAGGTGCAGCTGAGGCAGAGAGGAGAGAGCATGTTCCTCGAGGCTGAAGCCCCGGTTTCTGTCTCACTTCTGGTACTTCCTGGCTGTGTGACCTTGTGCAAGTCGCTAAGCCTCTCTGAGCTTCAGCTTCACAGTTTGGGCAAAGCGGAGGACCATTATTGCCCTGGCTACTTATCAGGGTTTTTGTGAGGATTTAATGAGATTGGAAATGTGGACACGCTTTGTAAGCCCAGAGGGCTACACAGGTGTCTATATAGAAGCGATGTGACTCTGAGGTTCCTGGAGTCCCAGGCCCAGAGGCAAGGCTGCCGTCCAAAGGCCGGGTCCTTGGGGTTGGAGGAGCAGCCTCAGGGTTTTCAGCCATTCAGTGGCCATGCTGGCGATTGTTCCTTTGAGGAGTCCTCTGGTCCCTGGCGTCAGCCAGGGGTTAGGGATTTGTGTCTGGTGATGTCTCAGCCATCGTACCTGCTGTCTGCTGAGTGGCAGGAGAGACTGGCCGCTGTGACACAGCGGACCCAGCAGAGTGTGGCTGCCAAGGGAGGGGGTGGTGATGCACACCTGGGTGGAGCTAAAAGGTGACTTGACTTCTTTCTCTGGCCACGGCCAAGCTCCTGTGCTTCCAGAGTCATGTAGGGCCTCAGCTAATAGCTGCCCAGAGAGCAGGGCTAGGTGGTGATGAAAGTGGCCAAGTTTGGAAGGTCACGTTCCCATCTATCACGGGCAGAAGTGGGAACGGGGATGTAGCACACAGCACTTACCCCCTTGCCCTCCCTGCAAAACCTTCCTCTCACTTCACTGGGGCCTTCAGATCCAGCAGTAAGCTTGGCTGGAGGCCAGGTGACAGGATCAAGCCTGAGTGGAGGCTGGAGATGTCTCATAGTTCCAGCCTCCCCCGTGGGCTCAGCATTGATCTTGCTGTCAGCTTATCAGACCCTGATGCTGGGGCCAACTTATGCAAACAGACCTTTGTCTCCATCCAGAGCCCCAGCCCTTCCCCTCTCTTCCCCGTAGCTGTCAATGTTCCCATTTCTAACACCTGGGGCCATTCCCAACTCTTTCTCTTTGGTCAATATAGGGCCCCATTTCCCTCCTTGTCCTTGCTGGCTGCCACCATCCTTGGGCCCCAGCCCCATGTTGGTGCCTATAGGCTCAAGGACAGGAAGCAAAGTCAAGGGCGCTGGGGGCCTGTTTTGCTCCTGGCCCTTTAAACTTTACAACACACTGATGAAGTGGGTTCTAATTATTCCCATTTTACAGAAGAGGAAACTGAGGCTCAGAAAGTCTAAGTATCATGAATGGTGGAGACAAGATTCAAACCCACATCCATGGGGCTCCAAAGGTCATGCTGGGTCTTGGTGGATTTACCAACCTGCCCTTATTCCCAGGGCGTGGTCTTGTCCCCGGGCAGTGCATTTCCTGTCCTGGACATCTCCCATTAGTGCTGTCTGCCTGAGATCTTGATGTTCAGTGCATGGCAGGATCAGCCACGTGGATCCACTTCAGGCCAGTTCTGTGACCAAGTTTGAGATGTTCCTCATGGACACTTAACCTTGCATCTGTTTCTCTGCCCCCCTCAGTCATTCGGTGCAGTCATAATGTGAAAAGAAGACCCAGAGACAAAGAATTTAGAAAAGAATAAGCTGCCTTGTAAAGAAGTTCAAGGGAGTCAGACTTCATAAGGAGAAAGACAACAGGAATTTAAAGAAAAAACCCAGGGCAAAGCTATCAAGTTTGCTGAGTTAGACTGAGTCCATTCATGGTGGAAGTAGCCATTTGCATGCGTTATCCTCAAAGATTGTGATAAATTTTCAGGTATCAGCATTGCAAAAGTCAGGGATAAAGGTTTTGGGGTTTTTTTGTTTGTTTGTTTCGTTTTGTTTTGTTTTGTTATGGGCTCAGCCAATAATGGGAAAGGCTTGAGATTCTGTTTGTTTTGGGGGCCAGAACTAGATGGAACACTCCTCTTATTTTTGGTTCCTTTTTTCTGGTTGGGAGATGTGGTTCGCTCACTTACTCAAAATGGTGGCAGGAACTGGGGTGAGTTTTGTCTCCATGCTAATAAATCCCTTCTCTGCTGAAACTATCCAGAAAGCAGATTTCATTGTTTGCAGCTGATTGAAGAAGCCTGAAGGATCAGTGGATCTAGGTCCTCTGTTTACAGGTGAGGAAGCAGTGGCCCACCAGGGAGGCTGGTGTGCACCCAAGGCCATGCTGACCTCCCTGTTCCTCCTGGTCTGGGGTCCAGTGCCCTCTGTCCACTCAGGTCTGACCAGGAGGCCCAGACTAAGCTGGTGTGTTCCAGCCTACAATGAGAGCGTACCAGCTTCGTTTAGAGAGAGAGGCCCTGCTGCTGTCCTGGACAGGGTCTCTTGGTCCTGGGTGACCTAGACCTTCATTTTGCCATGGGAGTGACATGCTGGATGCCCTGCTTGGCTCACCTCCCCACAGGTAGGGCCTTTTGAGCCCCAGCTCAGGTTCAGTCCCAGGCCAGGCCCTAGGACCCCCCAGACACAGGCAGGGAGGGTTGTCACCCTGCGGAATCCATGTCAGATCTTCCGGGTTGCTTGTCTGGTTCTGCCCTCGTTGCTAAATATTACAAATATTAATAATAATAACCATTAGAGGCCAAGCATTGTGCTGATTGCTTTGTACAGTGTCACATTAATTACTCTAGCAACTGTAAGAGGTAGGTTTTATTTTATGGATGAGTAAACTGAGGAACAGAGAGGCTAAATGACTTGCCTCAGGGGAGATTCCAAACTAGGGAGTGCTTGTGGAGCTAGGAGTTGAGGCTCATTTTGTCTGAAATCAGAATTTGTTCTCTGAACCAGGCACGTACTGCCTTATTCATTGAGTTCAGTTCACTTACTCGGCTGCAGCTCTGTGGTAGCTCCTTGGCCAAAGTGCCCCCCGCTCCTGCCCCTGGAGCTCCTGGTGGCGTGGGGGAGGGGATGGGGCAGCACTTAAGGTCCAGTCACCTGTTGATGTCAATTGTCATGCTCGTGACAGTCTCAACTTCCAAGCATCCCCAGACTCTTGGTCCCCTGGAGTTAGGACCCAGGCTTTTGGTGCCCATTTGTCTCCTGACAGGTGGTGTTACCTGTTCAAATCCTCGGACCTCTCTGGGCTGAATGAACTCCCGGCCCCTTCTCAGCACTGATGCTCTGATTCTAAGTCGCAGAGTCCCCTGGCCTAACTAGATGGCTTACACAGAAAGCTTGCAGGGCGGTAGTCTCTGTACGTTAGCACACTAAGAATGATACCTTCCCAGAAAGGAAAACATCTCTTATTTTCTTCCAGTAAATCAAGGCTGGGAGGTGCATTTGTTTAATGGGCTCTGTCCACAGCCAATCCAATTTGGTAAGTGACCTGGGGGGTGGGGAAAGATGCTGACCTGACACTTCAGAGCATGGACTCCGAGTAAGGGGCTTAGGCAGCAATACCCGCGGGACTGGAAGCAGGAGAAGGGGTGGAGAACCTACCTGTGGTCCAGGGTTTCCTGCCCCTCCCACTGTGACACACACAAACACACCCACATGCACAGGCACACCCACACATAATGTGTTAGTGCTGTGTTGTCTTTCCCTCCTGGCTCGTGGTCTGAATGTCTGCTACGTGTCTTTCTGCTTGTCCATGGAACCACAGCTGGAGGAGAGCCAGAGGCCAGACCCACGTACCATGGTGGACAAGTGATGAGCACTTTGGGATGGGCAGGCATTCAGATTGAAGGAGAGGTGTATGGTGGACAGAATAATGATCCCCCCACCAAATGTCTCCATCCTAATCCCTAGAACCTGTATACTTGGCCAAGGAGACTTTTTCAATGTGAGTAAGTTAAGGATCTCGAAATGAGATTACCCTGGATTATCCAGATGGGCCCAATGTATCACGTGGGTCAGTATAAGAGGGAGGCGGAGGGTGAGAATCAGGAAGGAGATGTAACGTGGGAGGGAGTGGCCACGCGATGTGCTTTGAAGAGGGAGGAAGGAGGCCATGAGCCAAGGTACACAGCAGCCTCTAGAGGTGGACAAGTCAAGAAAATAGATTCTCTTCTAGAACCTTCAGACAGAGTGCCGCTCTGCCGACACCTTGATTTCAGCCCCTTAAGGTCCGTTTGGGACTCCTGACCTCTGGAACTGTAAGATAATATATTTGTGTGGTTTTAAGCCACGAAGTCTGTGGTAATTTGTTACAGCAGCAACAGGGAAGGAGCAGGAGGGTCAGGAAGGCCCAGGACGGGGGCAGGTGGACACCTTGGCTGTCCAGGTTCACTGGCAGGCCCGCGCGGTGGGCAGAACACAGAGGCAGATCCGGCAGCAGGAAAGGGCCTGCCGGGGGCTGGGATCAGGGTCAGGCTGAGCATCCTTGCAGGACAGAGCTCAACAGTGTCTTAGAGGTGCTGAGATCCTAGGCACAAAGATGGGGGTTCGGGTGTTAGGGATCAAGGTAGACATTTGGGGACTGGATACAGGGTGTGGCTGGAGAAAGGAACAAAGCAAGGGCCAGTCCCAACAAGGTTACCTTGGTGCTGAGCTGTGTGCTCTGACCTCCACTCTCTTCACTTGTAAAACAGGGTCAGGGTTCTCCAGAGAAACAGATTACCTATCTATCTATGTAATGAGGAATTGGCTCATGTGATTTTGGAGGCTGAGAAGTCCCACAGTCTGCTGTCTTTCAGCTGGAGACCCAGGAACACACATGTACATGCACACACCCACACATGCACTCATGCGTGTAGACACATGGTGTAGTTCAGTCTGAGTATGAAGGCTGAGATCCAGGGGAACCGATGGTGTAAATCCCAGTCCAAGGGCAGGAGAGGATGAGATGAGATGTCCCAGCTCGAGCCAGGGAGGCAGGAAAAAAGGGACATTTTCTTCCTTCCTCTGCCTTTTTTTTCTACTCAGGCCTTCAACAGATTAGACGAGGCCCATCCACACTGGAGGTGGGGGGCATCTGCATGACTCAGTCCACGGATTCAAATGCTGATCTCATCCAGAAACACCCTCACCGTCACGCTCAGAAATAACATTTAATCTGGGTGCCCATGGCCAGTCAAGGTGACACGTGACATCAACCATCACAGAGGTCTTGGTTAGATAGAAGTCGCAGAGGGAGGCTGCAGGCTTGAGCCAGTCCATAGAGGCATTTGACCTGTACTGAGTTTTGAAGAACATTTGGACCAGCATTTAAAAATCATTAGATTTCACATGTAAATCTGAAGTTCTCAGTTCTCTGAACATCTGAGGTGGTCTGGCAACATTGGACCTGCACCCCTGCCATTGCAGAGTATCCCAGTCAATTCCAGCTGGAGGTGGGACATTCCCGGGGGCGTGGAGCCTACAGCCATGGAGATGGGGCCACAGTCACCCGAAAGGGAAAGCGTAGGCTTTTTAGACCTGGGTTGAAGGGAACCCCCAGGGAAGTGTGTGAGTCAGCTCCTGACAGCGCCTGGGCTCCAGATACAGCTTGACAAGTGCCGACTGCAGCGGGACTCTTAGCCACATCAATCCAGACACTAAACTCCTATTAATGTAGTCAGAGAAGGCAATTGTTTTCTTGGCAGCCATGTGGCTGACGGCTGCACAGACCTTACTGTCAGACGGAGACACTCGGGCCGCCCGCAGGAGCAGCTGTGAACCTGAGATGCCCGTGCCTGGGTGTTAAACCTTCCAGCAGGCTTTGCACTCTGACCCTGTCAGCGTGGGCTGTCACTTCAGCTGCCCGTCAGTGCTGTTGCCTCTGCACTGCACCTAGCCCACATGAAAGGGCGGCAGGACCCCAGGTGGTGGGTTGAGGGCCTGCCTTCCCCCTGCCAGGCTCACTTCCCTGGTTTCCTGACCCTTCTGGCTTCCTCCTTCCTGGGCACATCCTGGATCCCCATGTGACCTGGTTTGATGTCTTCCTGATTTGCCCTCCTCAGACTTGCTCAAATGGACATGATGTTGGTTCTGACCTCTGGATCTATGCATCTTGACTGGGGCTAAAAGCCACCCCTTTGCTCTTGCTATTTGGGGTCTGATACTGGCCAGGACCCTTCCCCAGCCCCAGCAGTACCCTCTCACATCACCAACATCTGTCCATTCTACTTCTCTGATATCTCTTGAGTTTACTCATTTCTCTCATCCCAGTACCACTACTCTGGTCCAAACCATCACCTTCTCTCACCTGGATGGTTACCTGGGACCCCACCTGGGCTCTCTGCCTCCAGCTTTGACTCTTTCGACCCGTTCTCTAACAGCAACCAGAGAATTCTCTTCAGAGGTGAACCTGACCATGATAACTCTGTTCGGAATCCTTCAGTGGATCACCCTGATTTCTGGATAAGGCCTGGGTGCCGGGTGCTTCACGATTTGGTCTCTGTCCCTTCCTCCAGCCTCATGGCTCAGCAGACCCCCACCTACCAGCCCATGCTCTAGCTAAACTGGTCTATTTGCATCATCCCTCATTCTCTCAGAAATTTGGACTTTGGTACATGTTATTCCCTTTGGTTGGAACCTGCTCCTGCCCCACCCCGTTCACCTGGGTACCTCACCTTTCACATGTCAATGTGGGTGCCACTCACTCCCCACACCCCCCAGGCTGGGGTCCCCAGCCCAGTGCTGCTAGGAGATCTTGCCTTCCTGTTGTGGCACTTGCCACCCTCAATGGTTATTGCTTCCCAAGTTTTCTGTTTTCCCCACCAGGCTGTAAACGCCGTCAAGTCGGGGACCGTGTCTGCTGTGCCCTCCTTGATATTTCCACCACCTGACCTAAGCCCAGGACATAGCAGGTGCTTGATGGGTAATATATCGAATGAAGGAATGAATGAATGAGGAGGAGGACAAAGCCAAGAGCAGGGAAAATCCATGTGGGTAAATAGAGACCTTCCTCTATGTTGATCCAGAGTCATCTTTCATTGACACCCTCTGGGCAGCCCCCTGAAAGGGAGTTCTCCAGGTGAGGGGGGAGGGCCGAGGAGCAGGTCATAGGAATCTTCTCAACTGTATTAACAGCTTGTCCCCGCTTTTCCACCTTGTCCATGGAGGGAGCACAGGAGATGTTGACAACTGCCTTGTGGAATCAAGTGACATTCCCACTCATTAAAACAGGAAATGAGCTCAACTGGCATAACTACTGTCGTCAGGGAGAACTGAGAATTCCAGAGCTCAGCTTTCTTAACCGCTGTACCGTCCTACCTGAAATCAGGTTGGGGCTTAGTTCCTGTAGGATGAGCTAAAGAGCAGTGAGGGAATAGGTAGAAATCTGAGCTCCACCATGTGCAGCTGTGTGACTTGGGGCAAATTTCTTACCCTCTCTGGGTTTTCGTTTCATGTTACCTAATCCCCAGGGCTGTTGTAAGGACTCATCTCTCATTGCTTTGAAGCTCCTAAGGGGCAGGGACCAGGCTTCTCCATGGGGGGTTGCTGGCTGCTCAGCACTGGCCTGGCCCGTCCATAATAGCCCTGAAAGCGTGATCATTGAATTCAAAAGCTCTTTGCAGACCTCCTAGATTGCAGACTTTCTAAAATCCTTCATGAGTTAGGCACTCGAGCAGAGCAGTGAAATCCACTCTATCCTCACGAACTGGACAGTTGCCTCATGTCACTGATGTGTATTATTATTTCCTCTGCTATAATGCATGTCTTTTTAAAAGAAAATTAGTATCTGTCAAGCATCATTACACAATGAACCCTGCAAAGGGGCAGCCAACGGCCGCGTATCAAGCATCCGTCCCGGCAGAGGCAGCAGTGGTGAGGGTTTGTCTGGGGCCAGGTCATCATGGATGCTCTGGTGAACAGCTCCAAGCCAAGGTTTCTCCTCTCTGGGATGTCTCTCCCACTCCCCCAGACCCCTGTCAGCTGTCCTAGGCTGTGGAGTGGGAAGGACTCGATACAACTATCTGGCCTGAGGAGCGAAATCCACTTCTGAAAGTGCTCAGAATCCGCACAGCTGCAGAAACGTGTGCAAATGAGAAAGACGGAAGGAAGAACAGTTGGGGCACCATGCTGGAAACGGCTCCTTCGGTCCCGTAATTTTATGCCTGGTGATGCTATGGCCTCACCGCTCTACCTTTGAGAGGGGAGCCCCTTTCAGAGATGAGGAAACTGAGGCTTGGAAAGAGTCCAGCCTGGAACTGGTCTGACCCCAAAGCTCCATAGGCTGTGCTGCCTCCCTGCCTTCTGAGGGTCTGTGAAATGTGCATGGGGGAAGGCCAGCAGTGGAGGGGTGTTTGGGCTTTAATCTACGTAGGGTGGAGGCCAGCCTAGGCCTCCCGTGGGATCGGCCAGGCACTCAGACATATTTTTGATTTCTCTTTGTGCTGGCTGGTTGCTGGCAAGAGCCACCCTTTCCTTGGCCTGAATGGAAGTGACCTAGGACAGCCCTCTGGTGGTGGGTAGAAGATGGCAGTTTAGGTGCTTTGTCCCATTGAGCCTCCTAAGTGGCCAAGAGATCCCATAAAACCCACTGTGGTCCAGGGTGGGCCCTGCCCTGCACTCTTCTCTTCTTCCCCCAACTTGTCCTCCTAAATTTTCATCTCCGTCCTTCTCCTCTGCTTCCCCCAGACAGCCCTCACAGCTTCTCACCAGCCAGCACATGGAACTGGGAGAAAAAAGAGCCAGCCTCACATGTGAGGGAATAAATGCTGAGCTGTGACAATCCTGTCTGCCTCAGAAAGAGAGGTTTTATGTAGTTTCTGGCATTTACAAATCCTTTGTGAAAAGGTCACCCTGTTCTTGGAATCTTTTATTAATGCTGAAGACTGGCCCCGGAAATGTCATGTCTTTTTACCATGATATTTACTCAAAAAAGTATGACTAAGCATCTGAAATTCTATCAGCAGCTTGACCTGGACCAGGATGAGGGATCTGCACGGGACAAATGGGTGCTGATCTCGCCCGAGTGGAGGGAAGTGGAGGGAAGCAGGGATGGACCAGGGCCACACCCCCTGGGGTCCGCTATCACTTCTCCCTGTTGTCTGAGCTCCTTAGCATCTCCTGAGTGTCAGAGCTGGAAGGGATCTTGGTGTGTGTTCAGTTCAGCACCCTCATTTTACAGATGTGGAGACTGAGGCCCAGACAGGAGAAGGCACCTGCAGGGACCCCCAGGAAGTTGGGGGCAAAGCGGAGACTTAAGACCAGGTGTCCCGACTCCTGGGTCACTGCTCTCTCTCCCAGACTGAGCTGTCGTCCAGTCTCACCCTCGCACTGAGCCTGGGAAGGGGAAAGAAAGTGAGCGTCTCTCGCTGGGTCTGAGGTTCCACTTCCTGCATCCAGGGTCCAAGACAATGCGGTATGGGGGGAGATATGGGCAAGGATGGCCCTACCCAGTGCCCTTTTTCTCCTCCCTGTGACACACGAGGACAAGGTGTGTAGACCAGTTGTTCTCACATGTCAGTAGGCATCAGAATCACTTCGGGGGCTTGTGAAACTGTGGATGGCTGGACCCCACGCCCAGAGGTTCTGACTCAGTAGGTCTGGGATAGGACCCGACAACCAGTGCTTCTAAGACACTCCTGCTGCTGCTCAGAGGGACACACCTTGACATCCGTCGGCTTAGACATGGCCTGCTGCTGTTGTCCACCTTGTAGATGCTCACTCTAAGTCTTCAGCCACAGATACGTCCACCTGCGTTCTACGTGGATTTGGTCTGAGGAGATGGATGGAGAGTATCAGTAGGGGCTGGGTGGTTGGTTAGAGCGGAATCCCCCAGATTTGGACCAGGCACGCCCATGTGGCCAATTCTCCCACTCCCCCAGGTGGCAAGGGACACCCCTTCGAAGATGGGAAGAAGGAGTCTTGCTATATGGTAGTAACCCAAGAATGCCTGCACCAAGGGTGCTGAGGTTTGGGGAGGGGTGTCAGAGTGGGGAGCAGCCCGGCGACAGAGCCTTCTTGATCTGGAGCTTGGTATCACAGCTAAAGTTCACATCTTGCCTCACCTTCCTCCGCTGTGTGACCTTGGGGAGCATTTTACCTATGAAGCCCTGGTCTTCTCATCTGTAAAATGGGATTGAAGAAAATGCCTTCCCTACCACCACTGGGATTGTTTTGGAAGGAGGAGGCAGTAGAGATGAAATCAATAGGTAAACTGTAAGTTGTGTACCTATGCATATTAGTTCTAATTATTATTTTAACTTTGAAAGGAAGCCAGGGGAGAAAGGTGGAACCATAGAGAGTTACTGCCTTCCATGGGGTTGGTTTAGGTTTCTTTTCTTTTTATCCTTGTGTTCAGAGAACTCAGATCAAAAAAAAAAAAAAAAAAAATTACATGAGGCAAAGTCCAAACTTCACCTGTCACACCAACTTTGTTTATTTGGGATTATTTATTTTGTCTAGCTTAACTGAGGTATATATGACAAATGAAAATTGTCTGTGTTTACAGTGTACAACATGATGTTTTGATATATATTGTGAAATGTTTACCACAATCAAGCTAATTAACATATCCATCACCTCACATAGTTACTTTTTTTTGGTAAAAACAATCAAGATCTACTCTCCTAGCAACCATCAAGTATACGCTACAGTATTGTGAGCTATGGTGACCATGCTGTACGTTAGATCTCCAGAACTTATCCATCCTACATATCTGATACTTTGTATCCTTTGACCAACATCTTCCCCGTTTCCCTGACCTCTTAGCCCTTGTAACCACCATTCTACTCTCTGCTTCTAAGAGTTGAACTTTTTTTAGATTCCGTGTATAAGTGAGATCATGCAGTATTTGTCTGTCTGTGTCTGGCTTATTTCAGTTAGCATAAAAGATCTATCCATGTTGTCACAAATGGCAACTTTTCCTTCTTTGTTAAGGCCAGATGATATTCTGTTGTATATGTACACCACGTTTCTTTATTCATCTGCTAATGGACACTTAGATTTTTTCCATGTCTTGGCTATTATGAATAAAACTGCAGTGAACATGGGAGTATAGATATCTTTTTGAGACAGTGATTTTATTTCCTTTGGATATATGCCGAGAAGTGGAATTGCTGGATCACATGGAAGTTGTATTTTTAGTGTTTTGAGGAAGCTCCATACTTTTCCATAAAGACTGTACCAATTTACATCCCCACCCACAGTACACAAGGGTTTCCTTTTCTCCATGTCCCGGTCAACACTTGCTTTTCTTTGTCTTTTTGATAAAAGTCATTCTAACAGGTGTCACACCAACTTTAGCCAAGACTCCAATCAACATGAAAGATGGGGGTTAATTTATTATTTTAGGTTTTAGGAATGTTGACACTTACTGCTTTGGGACAATGCAGCCCACATTCCCTTTTCTGAGGCCGAGCGTTAATCGATAATTTCTCGTGAATGTTTTACATTCATCAGAGCTGGACTTTGTAAACCTTGCTCAAATACACAATTAACTGGCACAGTATGAGCTGCACTTTATTACGTGCCTGCTGTGTCATGGGAGCTTCATGAGCAGGATTCTAACTTTGAAGGCAGGCACCCTTGTTCCTTCGGAGGTGAGGAAACTGAGGCCCACGGATGTTAAGTTACTTGATGAGGGACGGGATTTAGTAAGCGGCAGAGTCCTTGCCTTTTGACTGTACCCTTGGCTTCTTATAAGGGCCATGTAAATACATTGTAAACTGTGCAGCACTGAACAGCTTTAAGGGACTATTATTACATTATCCCACCATCGATTTTTAGTGCTCAGAGTAATTTTCTTGAGATTTTAATTTTCCTAGTTGAACAAACATCTAGCCACTTGTTCATATCGACAGCAGCAGCTTTGCCTATGTGGCCCCTGCAGCCTCCTGCAGTGCTCATAACAGATCCTCACCACCAGTGACCACAGGCAAGTCGGGGACAAAGAAAAGGGGGTTTTATGAGCCTTCTCCATCCTTTTTCCATTAGCCTATTGCCTGGGAAAATTCCAAGCTTGTTTCCCACCCCCCACCCCCGCCAACTCAAAACCACTTTGTCACACCAGCATAATTTCTTACAATAACATTAACATATCATTGGCTCTCATTACCTTTGGTGTAATAGTTCCCTATTGGACTGTGTCAGACTAATTATGTCAGTTCCTTTTCATTCCAGTTTAGTGCTTCTCCAGAGAGTCGCAGCACAGCACCGGTAATAATGATTAAACTGCTGTCTAATGCTCCACTGGACATCCAAACCAAACTGGGGAAAATTCCTTGCTGAAGATGGGACTCGCAGCAGCCCTTGTACTTGATGCAATTTGATGTTTTAAGAGCCATTACCCGGTGGACATTTCCACAGGACGGTGGAGGGCTGGTAGTGTTTCTTGGGGGTGGGGGAAGAAAATGCAAATCAGGGAGGGAAATAGCTCAGCAAGGCAAGCAGCGGCAGAGAGGCAACCCAGAGGCTTTCCGGTCCCTGCTGAGCCCTTAGGTTCTGATTGGGTCCAACTGGAGCCCAGCGTTGCCACTCAGCTGGCAGAAGTGGGTGTGCAGAGAGAGCCCAGGGTAATGAATCAGGACAAGCCAATATCAAAGGCTTAAAGCTCTGTTGCCAGTGTCAGACGAGAGAGCCCAGGGAAGATGAATGAAAATGAAGTCACTTTCACCTTCCCGCCGTTGTCTCATACAAAGCTCTTTGCTCCAGCCAAAATCGAACGTGCCTTTGTCTTTTTGCATGGCAGAAAGGCAGTCTCCTGTTCCCACAAGAACGGAGGCAGAGGTCGATGCTCCTCATTGCTTAATGGGATGCGAACTTGTTCTGTTCTGAGCACCCATTCTTTTTTTAAAAAAAAAATTATTGAAGTATCGTTGATTTACAGTGTTGTGTTAATTTCTGCCGTACAGCCAAGTGATTCAGTTATACGTGTATATACTTTATCGTATTCTTTCCCATTATGGTTTATCACAGGATATCGAATATAGTTCCCTTTGAGTACCTGTTCTTTTTTTTTTTTAAAGCAATACTATGTAGTATTTGGTTTTATGCTGTGTAATATGTTTTTTTTTTTTTTAAAGGTGTTGGGGGTAGGAGTTTATTAATTTTATTATTTATTTTTGCTGTGTTGGGTCTTCACTTCTATGCGAGGGCTTTCTCTAGTTGTGGCAAGTGGGGGCCACTCTTCATTGCGGTGCGCGGACCTCTGACTATCGCGGCCTCTCTTGTTGCGGAGCACAGGCTCCAGACGCGCAGGCTCAGTAGTTGTGGCTCATGGGCCTAGTTGCTCCACGGCATGTGGGATCCTCCCAGACCAGAACTCGAACCCGTGTCCCCTGCATTAGCAGGCAGATTCTCAACCACTGCGCCACCAGGGAAGCCGGAGTACCTGTTCTTGATGATTCTTAATGATCCTAATAATAATAACTAGCCACCAGCTGAACGATTACTTTATGCCAGGCATTGTGTTAAGGGTTTCACATCTGCTGGCTCGTTTAATCTGTAAAAGAACCCTGTGAGGTGAGAAACCGGGATGCAGGGAGAATAAGTAACTTGCTTAAGGTCATTCACCAGAATCCCCATAAATGACTCCAAATCCTGTTCATTCAGTCAACCCCTATGATTAGGGTGGACTCCAGCCTTCAACTGTGTTCCTCAGACATGTTTTGAGCATCATCGACGGTCTTGGCTTTCTTGGTGCTGAGAGGCCAAGGTTCAGTTTCAGTCCAGGGTGATCCGTTCCATGACTGGGCAAAGGCAGAGGGCTGTGAGAACACCTTCATTCACTGGCTCACAAGTATTTATTTGAGTGCCTTTATGTGCCAGGCTCTGCTGGGTACTAGGATGCCAGGGTCCGCAGAGTTGCTACAGACTCTGCTTTCATGGAGGCTTCAGTCCAGAAGGGAAAATATAATCTTTATTTAGCATTTATTAAGCTCTTCCTATGGGCCAAACTCTGTGCTAAGTGCTTTTAAATAACTCAATTTATTTAATCCTCATAGTAGCCCTCTTTCACTCCTAGAGATGAGAAAATGAAGCCTTAGAGAGTTATGCAATTGGGTCAAGGTCACAGCTTCTAACCACCATGTTCAACCATAGGCAGACCTGACCTATTCTTGGGGATTAGTGTAATGGGGTGTATAGAATTTTCCCCTTGAGTGCACCTTATTCCAAGAGGAATAGGCCCTTGAGACTGTCAAGCCTGGCTCTACATCCCTCCTATGGGCCTATTGGCCTGGAGCCAGCTGTTATAAAAACTTCTTTTTATAACATGCATGAACGTGTTTTGCTAAGTGAAGGAAACCAGACAGAAAACCCTACATGCTGTATGATACTATTTACATGAAATGTTCAGAATAGGCAAATCCACAGAGTTAGAAAGTAGATCAGTGGTTGTCTAGGATGGAAGGGACATGGGAATGACTGATAATTCACACAGTTGTTGATCTTTGCAGTGATGGCAATAGTCTAAAATTAGATTTTGATGACGGCTGCACAACTCTGTAAATAAACTAATAGTCAGTGAATCGTACCCTTAGAAAGGTGAATTTTTGAAAATGTTTTATTCATATATTCCACAGCTAGGCTTTCCCATAACCTTTTTGAAAAAAATTTTTTTAACTGAAGTGTAGTTGATTTACAGTGTTGTGTTAGTTTCAGGTATACAACAAAGTGACTCAGTTTTATATATATATATATAAATTTTCAGATTCTTTTCCATGATAGGTTATTACAAAATATTGAATATAGTTCCCTGTGCTATACAGTAGGACCTTGTTGTTGATGTATTTTATATATAGTGGTTTGTATTTATTAATTCCAAACTCCTAATTTATCCCTCCCTCTGCTTTCCTCTTTGGTAACCATAAGTTTGTTTTCTGTGTCTGTGAGACTGTTTCTGTTTTGTAAATAAGTTCATTTGTATCATTTTTTAGATTCCACATATAAGTTATATTATATGATATTTGTCAGAAAGGTGCATTTTCTGGTATGTATGTTATACCTCCATAAAGCTTAAAAAATGAAAGAGAATTATACCTTGAAATTTCTGGACAAGATGAACTGAAGGGCCCATCCAGTGCTCACTGACTGAGCTTCCCGGGGCAAGGCCCTCTCCCTCCTGACTCCCTGGTGGGTGCTCTTCCCACGAAGAGAGGCCCCAGACCCTGAGCTGACCTGTTTTCTTTTTCTCCCGGATCTAAGTGAGCCATTTGCAGAGCTTCAGTCTCTGGGGGTAAAGTCCAACTTCTTACTCACCATCAAAGGCACAGAATCTGGGTTAGCAGAAAATGTGCTTTTTTCCCAAGGAGTGGGGTCAAGGAGCAGGTGTCAGGCTGGCAAATTAGAAAGGAGGTCGGGAGGGGCCACGACACAACATCTGCCTCCAGGCTTGGGGCTAGGAAGGCGCTCCTGTTCAGAACCTGTGCAGGTCAAGTAGGTCAGCACTTACCAAGAACAGGTGAGAGGGCTGAGCTGAGAGCAGGAACATTTGCAAACCTGGAGCAGTGGAGGTGACCCTGAGATGGGGGCTGAGCCCAGGTCAGGGCTGGGGCTGCCGAGGGTTGGGGCAAGGAAGAACAGAAGCTGGGGCAGGGCTGTCAGAAGGCAGAAGAGAGGAGAGTCACTGATTTTACCTAGATTGGTTGAGGATGACTTTGTTTTCTCCCAGAAGGAATTACTCCCCTACTGCCCACTCCCTGAAAACTTTTAATTGCAGCATAACTTACAGAAAGTTGTGCAAACCATTAGTGTAGAGCTCCATGGAGTCCACACAATGACTTAGTCAGCTTGGGCTGCCAAAGTACCGCAGACTGGGTGACTTAAACAACAGACATTGATTTCTCACAGTCTGGAGGCTGGAAATCTGAGATCAGGGTGCTAACATGGTTGGATGCTGGTGAGATCCTCTTCCTGGCTTGTAGATGGCCACCTTCTCATGGTGTCCTTATGTGGCAGAGGGGCACCGAGAGCAAGCTCCTAGCTGTCTCTTCTTATAAGGGCACTAATCCCATTACGAGGGCCCCACCCACATGACCTCATCTAAACCCAATTACGTCCCAAAGGCCCCATCTCCAAATATCATCACATTGGGGGTTAGGACTTCAACATATGAATTTGGGATGGGGGTTATACAATTTAGTCCATAGTACATAGGTATAATCAGCTCCCAGATCAAGAAATGGAACATTTTCAGCACCTAGAAGACCCCCTACATTTTCCCCTTTTGGTCCCTACCCGCCCCCACCCCCCAAGGGTAAACATTGTCTGGACTTTTGGTGCCATGTGTATCCATTCCTGAATTTTGCCTATTTGTAAGCCTTGTATACACTAAATAAAAAGCATGAGCTTTTCTGTGTCCAGCTTCTTTTGCTCAATATTATGCTTGTGAGTTTCACAAGGTTGTTGTGTATGGTTGTACTCCCTTCATTCTCACTGCAGTGGACTGTTCCATTGCATGAAAACAGCACATATTATTTATCTATTCAACTGTTGGTGGGTGATTGGGTAGCTCCCAGATTGTGGCTATTATGAACAGTGCTGCCATGAACATGCTGGTACCTGTCTTTGGGCGAACATGTGGATGTGTATCTGGTGGGGGTGGAATTGCTGCATCATAAGGTATGTGCCCGTTCCTCTTGAGTAGATGTTGCCAAATAATGCCCCCAAATGGTTGGACAAGTTTGCATCCCCATTGGCAGTGTGTGAGAGACAGAGTTCCGCTCCAGCTCTCCCTATAAGAACTAATATGCATTGACTAAGGTTATGGGCTCAAGTATAACCAACCCCCTCCCAGTTCATAAGTTGAAACCCTAACCCCCAGTATCTCAGAATGTGACTGTATTTGGAGATAGTGTCTTTAAAAATGTAATTAAGTTAAAAGGAGGCCATATGGGTGGGCCCTGATCCAATCTGGCTGGTGTTCTTAAAAGCAGAGGAGATTAGGACCTACAGAGAGATACCAGGTGTGCAGAGACGGGAGATGGAGTGAGGACAGTGAGAAGGGAGCCATCTGCCTTCCATGGAGAGAGGTCTCAGGAGAAACCAAACCCTGCTGACACCTTGATCTCAGCCTCCCAGCCTCCAGACTGTGAGCAAATACATTTCTGTTGTTTAATCCACTCAGGCCATGGATTTTGTTATGGTAGCCAGAGCAAACTGATACAATTACTCTCTTGTGCTCAGTTCTCACATTATCTCACTTAATCCCCACATCAACCCTGCAGACTAGGAGCAATTATGGCCTCCATGTCACAGATGAAGGACTGGGGCTTAGAGATTAATGACTTCTCCCAGGTCGTAACACAGGTGTTTACCTGAGCTTTTTCCATTTTCTGAAGATGCTCAGAGAGGCAGGTTTTGCTCTTATACCCATTTTACAGATGGGGAGACTCAAGCTCAGAGACTTGCCCAAAGTCACTGAACCAGCAAGTTGTAGGACCCAGTACTGAAATGGGAGGCCTCTGGCTTAGGCAATGTTGATTGCACTGCATCAGTCTGGATAGGCCAGGTTAAACGGCAGTAACAACAATGAAACCCAAACGTTTTGTGGCTCATGGCAACAAAAGTTTTTTCCTTGCTCATCCTATATGTTCATCATGGGTGTCTACAATGCTGCTCTTGCCTCTTCACTCGGAATCCAGGCTGATAGTGGCTCCAATATTGCTGGAATTCTAGAGGGTCCCTCATTGGCAATTAAATATTCTAACCCCAAAGTGACATTCATTGTTTCTGCTCAAACTCATTGGCCAGAATTAGTCACATGGTCCCTACCAAATACAAGGCCAGGGTGTTCATCCTACATGAGCCCGGAAGACAGAGAGGGGGAAGAGATTACTGAACAGCACAAAATGAGTGAATGAACGAATGCATTCATGCAATTAGAATTCCCATCTGAGACTGGTGGATGTGGATGGGCCTGGGAAAGGACAGACATATACTTGAAACCAGCCCCGCGTAAGGGCACTGGGGCTCTTTGGGCGCTAATGATACATTTAAAAATTGTGAAAATGTACTAGCATTCTGTCCCTCTCCATCGTTTACAGCTCCCCGTGCCTACATGTTCTTTCTTTCATCAAATCTCTTTGCCTTTGACTGTGGGCAGCCGATCCACCCTACCCTCACAGGCCCCATTCCAGGGGTGATTGATGACCACTGGACACACACAGATGGATACAGAAAGAAATTTCTACTTCTTCCAAGAGCCTTGGGCAGCTGTGCGGACAGCAATTTTTCATGTGAGTGTTAGCTCGGAGTCTTTCTCAGGCTCTCAAGCATAACCAAGCCCAGACAGGCTCTGTGAGATGAAAAGTAAAGCGTTGTTTTTATGACGCTATGAAAATCCTTCTTTTTCCCCCTAAAAAAGAAACTTGTCTATTTTCATGTGTGTATGGCTTTGTAGTGAGTGCGGAAGAATTAAGCCTTTGAAACTGTCGATTTATAGCCATGAGTGATGTGAAGTCTTTGTCTTGGGGAGGAGAGAACCTTCCAAGTCAGGAAAGAAAAAGGCTCCTTCACTCATGCACTTAGTGGCTCATTTGTTAAAGTGTTACTGAGCACCTATTGCCCGGGGTTTGGGGTCAGGGGACCCAGCTTCAAGGCTGTGCTGGATCACTTTTTAGCTGTGTGCCCTGGTCACTTCACTTAATATCTCTGAGTCTATTTCCTTCCCTATAAAGTGGGGTTTCACACGAGGACAAAGATATGAAATGTATTCATTCATTCATTCAAGCCTAAAATTGAGTGACCACATGGCCAGTGCTGTTCTAAGCACTGGGGATTACTCCAGAGTGTAGGGAAAGTAAAGGCCCCCTCAGGCATGAGAAACACAGATATAAGTGCTATGAAGGAAAATCAAGCAGGGTAGGGGCTAAAGTGTGGCAGGGTGCACTGGGGTGGGGGTTATATTGGAGAGTCATGGAAGGCTTCTCAGAAGCAGTGACATTTGAGCAACGGATACAAGGGAGCAAGCTGTGTGGGATGCAAGGGAAATAATCATTACAGACGATCTTTCTGTAGATGTACTAAGTGTCAGGCAGTGTTCTAAGGGCTTTGTCTGGACTCATTCATTGAATCCTCGCTGCACCCTTAGAGATGAGCCCTATCATCATCACACCCCATTTACAGAAGGCAAAACTGAGGCACAGAATTAAGTGAGTCGCTCAGGTCCCAGCATTTGAACCCAGGCGGCCATCCTAATCACCAAGTCACATCCCAGGCAGGGAGCTCGAGCTGGGATGAGCATTAATTTGGGGCAAATTGCTTCGCAGATTGCAGAAGCAAACTTGAAAAGTCGTTACTAGTATTTTCTTCGGGATGTGAAGGGAAATCTATCAGTACTCCTGGAACCCGTGGCCTGCGTTCCACTTCTGCCGATTTCTTCAAGAACAAGCGGGCACTGGGGAGGCCTGTGGCCTCAGTTCCCTGCATGATTCTCCTCAGGCTGCAGGAAAACGTAATGTGCTGAGGGGTGGAGAAAAGCTGAGAAACAAAAGGAACATCTGCATTTGCTCTTTGTAAAAGTAATATATCCACATGCTGAAAATATGGAAAATGGAGAAAAGAAGAGAAGTTATCTATAGAGTCACCATTTAAATACAAGCACTGTTAGTATTTTGGAATATTTCCTTTTATCCCTTTTCAAAAAGATGGGTGTTTTAGTTGTAGGCAGCAGAAAATAAAGAACTCAGACAGCTTGGAATATGTAGGTGATAATACAGTGTTATTGTGTAACAGAAAATATATGATAATGCACTATCTATTTAACTTCTATGTTCTCCAAAGTATCAGCTTTCCCAAACAATTCAGGGCAACATTTAGAGGCCTGTGGCAGATCATTAGAGACTGGGTTTCAGTTCGGTCAGTTCTCTCTGGGATTATCTGCTTACCAGCCTGATGGCCACCTAGCTATGCTGTCACCTGTTTCCACGGTCACCAAGCATTTTGATTGTACACTCCTCTTAGGAAGGAATATTTTAGCATCTACTCTCGTTATAGGCATATTTATTTATAAATTGAACTACTACCAACCTGCAGATTAAATATTAGTATGATATTACAGTTGACCCTTGAACGACATGGGGGTTAGGGGCGCCGACCCTCCTTGAAGTCGAAAATTTAAGGATAATGTTGTAATCGGCCCTCTGCATCTGTGGTTCTGCATTTGCGGTTCAACCAGCTGAGGATCGTGTAGCACTGTAGAGTACTTACTATTGAAAAAAAATCTGTGTATAAGTGGACCTGCACAGTTCAAACCCATGTTGTTCAAGGGTCAACTGTACTTAAATACTAGTATAATATTTAATATAGTTTAACTTCTTTTTTTAAAAAAATTTATTTTTGTCTGTGTTGGGTCTTCGTTGCTATGAGCGGGCTTTCTCTAGTTGCAGCGAGCGGGGGCTACTCTTTGTTGCGGTGTGCGGGCTTCTCATTGCGGTGGCTTCTCTTGCTGCGGAGCACGGGCTCTAGGTGCGGGGGCTTCAGTAGTTGCGGCACGCGGGCTCAGTAGTTGTGGTTCGCGGGCTCTAGAGCGCAGGCTCAGTAGTTGTGGTGCACGGGCTTAGTTACTCCGCAGCATGTGGGATCTTCCCGGACCAGGGCTCGAACCCGTGTCCCCTGCATTGACAGGTGGATTCTGAACCACTGCACCACCAGGGAAGTCCCCTAATTTCTTATTTTTATATAAAAATATAGTTGTTCTCATATTTTCTTCCCACATTATTTCTTGGGTTGCTCACATCTCATTGATTTAATCCTTTCTTTCC
>NW_020172446.1:9308089-9320186 GCF_003031525.2 Neophocaena asiaeorientalis asiaeorientalis | reverse complement strand
TCAGGCTGCAGGAAAACGTAATGTGCTGAGGGGTGGAGAAAAGCTGAGAAACAAAAGGAACATCTGCATTTGCTCTTTGTAAAAGTAATATATCCACATGCTGAAAATATGGAAAATGGAGAAAAGAAGAGAAGTTATCTATAGAGTCACCATTTAAATACAAGCACTGTTAGTATTTTGGAATATTTCCTTTTATCCCTTTTCAAAAAGATGGGTGTTTTAGTTGTAGGCAGCAGAAAATAAAGAACTCAGACAGCTTGGAATATGTAGGTGATAATACAGTGTTATTGTGTAACAGAAAATATATGATAATGCACTATCTATTTAACTTCTATGTTCTCCAAAGTATCAGCTTTCCCAAACAATTCAGGGCAACATTTAGAGGCCTGTGGCAGATCATTAGAGACTGGGTTTCAGTTCGGTCAGTTCTCTCTGGGATTATCTGCTTACCAGCCTGATGGCCACCTAGCTATGCTGTCACCTGTTTCCACGGTCACCAAGCATTTTGATTGTACACTCCTCTTAGGAAGGAATATTTTAGCATCTACTCTCGTTATAGGCATATTTATTTATAAATTGAACTACTACCAACCTGCAGATTAAATATTAGTATGATATTACAGTTGACCCTTGAACGACATGGGGGTTAGGGGCGCCGACCCTCCTTGAAGTCGAAAATTTAAGGATAATGTTGTAATCGGCCCTCTGCATCTGTGGTTCTGCATTTGCGGTTCAACCAGCTGAGGATCGTGTAGCACTGTAGAGTACTTACTATTGAAAAAAAATCTGTGTATAAGTGGACCTGCACAGTTCAAACCCATGTTGTTCAAGGGTCAACTGTACTTAAATACTAGTATAATATTTAATATAGTTTAACTTCTTTTTTTAAAAAAATTTATTTTTGTCTGTGTTGGGTCTTCGTTGCTATGAGCGGGCTTTCTCTAGTTGCAGCGAGCGGGGGCTACTCTTTGTTGCGGTGTGCGGGCTTCTCATTGCGGTGGCTTCTCTTGCTGCGGAGCACGGGCTCTAGGTGCGGGGGCTTCAGTAGTTGCGGCACGCGGGCTCAGTAGTTGTGGCGCACGGGCTTAGTTACTCCGCAGCATGTGGGATCTTCCCGGACCAGGGCTCGAACCCGTGTCCCCTGCATTGACAGGTGGATTCTGAACCACTGCACCACCAGGGAAGTCCCCTAATTTCTTATTTTTATATAAAAATATAGTTGTTCTCATATTTTCTTCCCACATTATTTCTTGGGTTGCTCACATCTCATTGATTTAATCCTTTCTTTCCACCCTCCCACCCACACCTCGCCCCGTCTCTGATCCAGAGACAGTTTTGTACACAGATATGGTATGTTGTTGCAGCGTGAAAAGATGCGTTATTTAAGGCCAAAACTCACTGTAGGAACTTTTGCTTTTAAATGGGGGCTGGCAAAGTCAATATCAACGTGGAAATAAATCCTGGCTCTTCCATTTAGAGAGATGGGTCTGGGAGGAGAAGAGTGGAATTTCAAGGCCTCTGCCAGGCCCTCTGTTGGTGGAGGATGCCCCATAAAGCCCACAGCCATGCACTTTTTTTGCCTTTTGACTGGAGGGTAAGCCAGGATCCAGATGAGGGTGGGGCTGAATGCTCTCAATAGTGTGAGGTGGGGAGTGTCCTGGGGAAGGAAGCCAACCACAGACTGGGGCTGGCTTACTTGCCAGGGCAAGTCCCAGGGGCAGGGATGACAATGCCTTCTGAAAAAATTGTGCTAAAATACACGTAACAAAACTTACCATTGTAACCATTTTTAAGTGTCCAGTTCAATAGTGTCAAGTTCATTCATACTGTTGTGCAACCAATCTCCAGAACTCTTTGCATCTTGTAGAGCTGAAACTCTGTACCCTTTAAACAGTAACTGCCCATTCTTCCCATCCCCTGCCCCTGACAAGAACTATTCTACGTTTTTTTTTTTTTGAAGATTTTGGGGGTGGGAGTTTATTAATTAATTTATTTTTGGCTGTGTTGGGTCTTTGTTTCTGTGCGAGGGCTTTCTCTAGTTGTGGCAAGCGGGGGCCACTCCTCATTGTGGTGCGGGGGCCTCTCACCGTCGCGACCTCTCTCGTTGCGGAGCAAAGGCTCCGGTCGCGCAGGCTCAGTAGTTGTGGCTCACGGGCCTAGTTGCTCCGCGGCATGTGGGATCCTCCCAGACCAGGGCTCCAACCCGTGTCCTCTGCATTGGCAGGCAGATTCTCAACCACTGCGCCACCAGGGAAGCCCACTATTCTACTTTTTGTCTCTATGGATTTGACTGCTCTAGGTGCCTCATATAAGTGGAATCATACAGTATTTGCCCTTCTGTGTCTGGCTTATTTCATTTAGCATAATGTCCTGCAAAGCTCACCCCTGTTGTAGCATGTGTAAGAATTTCCTTCTTGTTTAACATTAAATAACATTCCATTGTATGCATATACCAAGATTTGCTTATCCATTCATCTGTTGATGGACACTTGGGTTGCTTCCACATTTTGGCTGTTGTGAATAATGCTGCTGTAAACATGGGCATGCAAATATCTCTTTCAGTCCTTGCTTTCAATTCTTTTGGGTATCATGATATAATAGAAAATATATATAGTGATCTCTGTCTCTGGTTCCTGGCATGGAAGCCCTAAAATCTTTCAAGTGTCCTAAGTGATAAGAGAGCTAGGAGCATCTTTTAGTCTAATATTTGGTCTTTGAGCCCAGTTCCTGACACAGAGCTCCTAAATGCCTTGGAAACTCCTGGGTGACAGCAGGGAGTTTTGTTCTTTTGAGATGAGTCTTGATAGGTTCCTGGGTGGTGGCTGGTCACCAGAAAGACCAAGCCATGATTAGAAGCTTAGAATTTTCAGCCCTCTCTACCATCCTCCAGAGAGAGGGGACAGGCTTTAAATGGAGTTAATACTTGGTGATGTCCATATGAGGAAGCTTCATAAAAATCCCAATAGTATGGGGTTTGGAGAGCTTCTGTGTTGGTGAACACATCTACGTGCTGGGAGGGTGGTGCACCCCAACTCCATGGGGACAGAAATGCCTGTGCTTGGGACCCTTCCAGACCCCCCCCCCCCCGATGTATCTCTTCATCTGTATCCTCTATCATATCCTTTATTATAAACTGGTAAATGTGTTTCCCTGGGTTCTGTGAACTGTTTAAGCAAATCACTGAATCCAAGGTGGGATGGTGGTGTCATGGGAACCTCTGATTTGTAGCCAAATTGGACAAAAGTTGTGGGTAACCTGGGGACCTACTACTTGCGATTGATATCGGAAGTGGGGGACAATCTCATGGGACTGAATCCCTAACCTGAGGGGTCTGCGCTAACTCTGGTAGTGTCAGAATTGAACTGAATTGTAGGACACCCAGCTGGTGTTGTGGAGGAAAAAAGCCCACACATCCGGTGTCAGAAGTGGTGTGAATGTGGTAGTTGTGTGAGAGAAAAGGAGAAACACACAGGAGTAGGAGACATGTGGGGTTCTTTTTTCCCATACTCAGGCATATACCCAGAAGTGGAATTGCTGGATCATTTGGTAATCCTATTTTTAATTTTTGGAGGACCTGCCATACTGTTACTACAGTGGCTGGGCCATTTTACATTTCCATTACCAATGACTTGCACAGAGAGTGAGGTCCAACATTGATGTTACACGGCTTCAGGAGCACGAAAGCTCTCTATCACCAGCAAACCTTCTGACAGTCTCCTGCTTTGAATGCGGGATTCGGGGGTCAAATCAGGCAGAGTTCCACATCTGAGTCAGATGGGAGGAGAAGGAAGGGAGCGTGCATGGGAGCTGAAATGTTGGTGAGATGAGGCACCAGAGGTTGGGAGCGTGGGCTCTGGGGCATGACTGCCTCAGTTAGAATCCTAGCTCTGTGTTCTTGGACCAGTCACTTAACCTCTCTGTGCCCCAGTTCCATCAAAACGGGGATAATAATAATTCCTATCTCACAGGGGGTTGTGAGAAGCAAATGGTCTAATATGCATCACTTTGAACCCAATGTTAGCTGTTATTTTTGTGATTAACGACAGCCCGGATTTGAAGCTACGGTGTGGAGTTAAAGGGACCTGGAGAGCCTGAGCCCAGAGAACTCAGGGATTCTGCGTCAGGGCCAATTTTATTCAAGTCTGAAAGGACAGGATGACCCCAGCTGACCAGCCAGATCCCCGTGGTGACTGGGATTTGGCTCCAACCTCCCCAGCCCGAGTCTTCTTTTCAAACATGATGGAGCCCCAAACTACCACGTGGAGCGTGGATGAGAGGGCTTTGCTATTCTGGCTGGGAGGGAGCCAGGCTTCTCCTCCTCATGCAACTACCCAGGGACTCCTCCATAAAAGGGAATATTTGTAAAGTGCTTTACAGACCACAAAGCCCCCATACGGCCATTATCTGATTTGATTATCACAACACTGACCCTTTTAGAGTGAGAACAAGAGTGGGAAAGAAGGAGAGAGAGGAGAAAAAAGGAGGAGTAAGCAAAGCTGAAATGCTGAGACAGGTTCTTCTTATTTTTATTTTATCTGTTTTTGTTTTTACTAAGAGCCTGAGTCTTTTGGACACAGATAGCTCTGTGTTTCCTGCACCACCAGCCAGCAGTCAGGTGGGAGAAGCAGGCCTCCTTATGCTCAGACTAGGGACAGCCGTGGACTCAGTTCCCAGCAGAGACAGGTGGCCCCAGGGGCGCTCACTGCCCTGACCCTGAACAACACAGAGGTGCAGATCTGAGGCCCAGGTCTTGGCCAAGAGTGGGCCTGAGGGGCCCTGCCTGGCCTCAGCTAAGTTAGCCGTGATGGCAACAGCCCCAGGGAGCAGACCATGCCTTCTTCTCAGAGGTTATTGAATAATCACTTTCTGAGGCAGATGTTAACCTTGTGCCCATTTTACGGATGAGGAAACTGAATCTCGGAGAAGTTCGCACCTGTTAGTAAAGCATCAGAGCCAGGTCTGCCCGACCTCGACATGTAACGCCTACCCTGCACTCATGAAGAAGGTGCTTAGGGAGGCTCAGCTTACAGGAAGGGATTATGGAAAACGACTCATTTGCCATCAATCAGACCAAAAGAGCAAGAGATACATTTAAAAACTCTCCAAAATTTGCCATTTGCTTGGGTTTATCCTGTTTTAAACAGTAACTGAAACGAAGCCTGAAAGACTATATCCCCAAAAGGAGAAACCATGTTCTGATTATTCAGGGATCTCGCAGAAGCCAAGGACTGTTGTTCGCCGGGGGAGCAGTTTTCAGACTCCCAAATGTCGGGCGTCAAGCTGAGGAGGTGAAGGGGAGAGAGAGGCAGAGCGGGACGACAGAGGGTGGGGGCCGGCTGTGCAGACCCCCAGATAACTCTTCCCGAGGGGCCAACACCAGACTCCCCCCATCCGCCTCCTCCCAAGCTGCCCTGCGGCCCAATTAAGTGCTTTAAGTGGCGGCTCTGAAAAAGGCTATTTCCCGCCAAGACTATAAAGTGGAGAAATGGAGAGGCCGTATTCACGGCAAAGAATCAAATGTGCAGAGCCTTCCGTGGAATTTATAAGTCAGTTGCCAGGAACATTAAAACGCCTCTCGCTGCACTTAATCTATGGCTTCCTTTCTTCTCTTCCTCCAAATACCAAACACTTCGTTCTTTTTTACGGGCTCTGGCGGCCTGGTCGATGAAGTCTGCTCCTATTTCAGAGTAAATATATGTGTATTCTCTTCTCTGACTGTACTTGACTGCAAAACAAACAATGAAGCATGATCACTCCGGTTCTCCAGAAAAATAAGAGGGCAGGCGGTTTTGCTTGTCTTGGGCTGGGCTCTTCCCGGGAGCAGGAAACGTGGATCGCTAGACAGAGTGGTCTAGACAGAGTCAAGGCTGGCCCCGTAAAGACAGGTCCACCAATTTGTACTCTGCGGTCTCCCTCAGACGGTTGTATCAACACAAGCAGTGCTCACATAGGCCCTCCCTGGGCCAAGCACTGTTCTAAGCCCATCACGTTAATTGACTCAGTTTAATCCTCCCAGTAACCCCAGTCCTGTTATGACCCGCATATTATACATGAGGAAATGGAGGGACAGAGAAATTAGCTTTCTAATTTAGCCCTTTTCAGCAGGGCTCATCAATGCCACGCCCCACGGTCCTCTGCAGGTGAATTTCCCCATTTACCACATTTCTGGGAGCTTCAGGAATGCTGCTTGTAACGAGAGGGCAGAGCTCGTGCGAGCTACCAATCTGCTTATCCCCCAAACGTCTGTTTGCTGGGGTGATATGCTGTGGGCTGTTCTTGTAATGGAGGAATCTCCACCCTTTAAAACACCTTTGATCAAGTCATAGGTGAGGCTTCTGCTGGGTTGGGAGGGTTTCGAGCACCAACAGCTGAGGCAAGCTCTGCCCGCCCCCAACTCCCTGGAGAGCTGCCTTGGGGAGAAGCCTGCGCCTGGGGATCCAGACGAGAGGGATTTCCCCCTGAGGCTTTGGGGAAGCTTGGTTGGGAGAAGAGGAGCTGAGGTGGCATGAACACAGAGCGGGGGCTGAGGTACATCTCTGAGAGGCGTGTGACACGTGTGGGGTGATGAAGACGTGCTTCAGATCGTGGATACCCGGCAACACCCCAGCTGGTGAATGCAGCGTCCCTGCCTGAATGTCAGTTTGTCTTCCTTGAAAGGTCCTCTGCATGTCCTGGAGAATATCTGTGTGTGTGGTCCTCGCCAGACATCCAGACGCTGCTGGCCTTGGCCACTCACCCTACAGATAAGTTCTCTCTCTCTCCCGTACCTCCCTGAAATTGGTGCAGGTGGGGATCTTTTTTTTTTGTTGTTTGTTTGTTTTGTTTTTTCTTTTTGCGGTATGCGGGCCTCTCACTGTTGTGGCCTCTCCCGTCGCGGAGCACAGGCTCCGGACGCGCAGGCTCAGCGGCCATGGCTCACGGGCCCAGCCGCTCCGCGGCATGTGGGATCTTCCCAGACCGGGGCACGAACCCGCGCCCACTGCATCGGCAGGCGGACTCCCAACCACTGCGCCACCGGGGAAGCCCTCCCTTGGTTCTTTAATGGCTGAGTGTGGGGATCTGGAGCATACCCACCACAGACCTTCTGTACAGCGACCACGTCCATGAGACAGAGCAGTGATTACCAGGCCTCTTGATGCCACCGTGCTGGGAGGGGCAGCTACTAAGAATACTAGCTGCAAGATCATGGGCAAGTTATGCAATCTCTCGGTGCCCCTCCTGTGAAATGAAGATCACAACAGTGTCCAGCTCATAGGACTCCTGGTAGAAAGCACTTATGATGGCAGCCAGCACACAGCTCACACACTGAGTCCTTTCCATGGTTGTTACTGTTCTGTGGCCCCAAAAGGTAGAGAGGAGCTCAATGTTATTACTTATAAGGAATCAGATTTGTAGTCTGTGTAGGTGAGAACTGTTCACCACCCTCTCCTGCTGAACACCTTTCAATTCCATGTTATTGCCCTTAGGAGAAAGACAGACATCCTTAACGTGGCCTCTGTGGCTCTGCTCACGTGGCCTTTGACTTGTGGCAGACTCATATCGCATCCCGGGTTCCATTGCTCACTGGGCTCCATCTGGACCAACCTTCTAAAATGTCTTGTATGCACAATGCCCCCTGCCTCAAGCCTCAGGGCCTTTGCACATGCATTTCTTCTGCCGGGAACACTCTTCTCTCCTTTTTCTGGCCAGTTTCTACTGATTCTTCAGATTTTAGCTTAAGAATCATTTCCTCAGGCCAACCTTTCCAGATCCTCCAAGCAAAGTCTGTCCTCCTTATTACACACTCTCACGGAACTCTATTCTCCTTTGTAACAATTATCACAGTAGTAATTTTTAATACAATTATTTAATTTAATGTCTATCTCTCATGAGAGCAGGTGCAATCTTTATTTTACTCTTTGCTGTATCTGCAGCTCCTAGCACAGTGCCTGGCACGTGGCAGACACTCAGGAAACATTTGTGGGTTGAATGGATGCACTTTCTCACTGGCATAGCTGCACAGGGTTGCCTTTGGGGACCGTGAGATCCATCAGTGGAGGTGTGGGACCAAAGCCGGGGACAACAAGGGCTGAAGAAGCCCTGAGGTGAGCTGAGACCTCCCTGCTTCCTCCAGGGAGAACTCATTGCCTTGTGATGTAAAAATCCACCAACCTGTAAGCTCTGAGGCTGCCAAATTTGCAAGACACCAGCTGAGATGGATGGGGGGCTGAGATTTGATGATTTATGCAGGGAGGGGTGTCAGCTCCTTGGGAAAAGGGAAGGGGTGTACACACCCTAGTGGGGAGGGGTAAAGGAAGATGATCCCAATGGGGCCGACACGCAGGCCTGACTTAGCAGCTGCTGGGTGGGACATCCCTGGGTTTCCACCAGTCTGAGACCCTTCCCTCTCCCCGCCATTGGCCTCTGAACCCTGCTCTTGTAAGGTCTTGGAACAGTCTCCCAATCCTCACAGTAAAATATTCACAGGGGCACAAGGCAAGGAAGGGGCCTGAGGCAGTGTCTGGAGGGGTGTGGTGGGGTCTCCTGGCCGAGGGCTTGGGGAACGTCCTCACTGGACAGCGGGGAGCAGGGTCTCTCCTCCGGAGCTGCAAGAGGGTCACTGCTTGGGCATAGCCAAACTCCCCAGCTCAGGCACACATGTTTAGCACTCCACCAACATGTTGCTTCTGGGGACTCTCACATACTTATTTATTTCTGTACTAGCTCAGCCTCAACCCTGACCCTCCCATGGCATAGGTACTAGAACCCCAGTCCCCTCCACTGCCCCACTCCTGCAGCCCAGGCGGATTTCTGAGTCTGGGACCGCACTTCTCACCCTGGGGCCTGGAATCGCATTCCAGATCAGGATGATTTCCTACCTCAGCAACAAACAAATCCCACTTTGGAGCGCCTCGTTATTTTTGAGTCTTCTGCGCTCGATCTTATCCCTTCATTTCCAGGAATTGCATTGACACCCGAGGCTCTTGCAAGCAGCAGTTTACTAGAACAAAACCGAATCTCTAGTCAGATTCAAAAAGCAATGAAATAAATAGAACTGCATTTTTCATTCGATGTCAGGACGGTAGAGACACACCCATGCACGGGCTTGAAAGCACCTTGTTTGCTGTCCTTTTAAAGAGACACCGCTGATCAATCAATCAGCTGCTTTCATTTAAACCCGGGAGCACAGGGGAAAATATAGAGAACACAAGCTGCTTTTCTCCTTCCAGGAGTCTCTGAAACCAGCTGTTCCTATTTCTTAAATCTGCAGAACCCCACTCCCATCCTTTGAACCTTTCTCCTACTACTTTTCCTCAGGAAATTTTCAGCAGGGAAGGAGCATCTGGAAACACAGGTTTCCATGGAAAAAACAGCAGACTGGGCTTTGTTCCTATCTGCAGCTGATGGAGACAGCCCTTGTGAAGGTGGCAGGGAGGCATTGTTGGGGTCACCAGGTGGCGGGAGCTGCCCTCCAGCTCATTCTCTTTATGCTGCACTGTCCCGCACGCCGACTTTCCCCAGACCTGGCTTGATTTTAGCAGGACACAGAGAGCCGGTCCCGGAGCGTTCCTGATTGTTTCCAGTATCTCCGGCCTCTGCTCCATCCCACGCTGTACTCTACATGACCAGGAATGTGACTTCAGCTCTGTCCATTTATGGCTCTGGGGTGACCGGTCAGTAGGACTGAGATGACCATTTCCTCATTTGGGACCCAGAGAAAGGGGATGGTGGACATTGTAGATAGTAGAGTCCAGCTCCCTCCTTTAGAGATGAAGACCCACAGGCCCAGAGAGACTCATAGCTGGCCCAGGGTCACACAGCAAGTGAGACACTGCATCTCCCGGCCCCGGTTTGGGGCTCTGTCCATTGATCTATGGAGCTCAAGATTTGAGTCGGCCCTTCTGAGCCATGTCCTTGGTAGGGCAAGTGGAGTGAGATGGTTGGCAGAGCTGAGCTCTGTGGCAGAATGACAAATGGCCCCCTTGCATTGCTAGGAAGTGGGTTCTGGGGACAAGGGCAGACAACGGGGCCATTTATCCACCTCCCAGTCAGCCATCAGCCAGCAGTGGAGGGGAGTAAGAGAGAGCAGGGCGGTGTAAAGGCTATAGGCTCTCCAGCTCATTATGGGCAGAGACAGCCTGTGGGGGCGGGGGGGTGGTGGACCAGTGCTTCAGACGTCAGGTCTGTCTGTCCTAAAGGTCAGGGCTAGGCCAAAAACACCCTTTTAATTTCAACTGCATTTAAAATCAGAGCTTTAAAATTTATGTTAATTGCAACTCTGAGCCTTGAAATTTCATGTATATATGTATAAAATATATACAATTTTTTAGTTGTGTAGGATACAGCCTGTGGTAAGATAGGAATTCTCAAACATAGGTGATGAAAGAATAATTTTTTTAGAGGACATTTGGCAAGTGTCTATGAAAGCCTTAAAATATTTATACTCTTTGTCTTAGGAATTCCATTTCTAGAAATACATCCTGAGAAAATGATCATAGATAGAGACGAAGATGTTTATAGCAGCATTAAATTAGATTCAAGCTTAATACTTAGTCATTAAAATACAACGGTAAACTATGGTATATCCATTTGGTAAATTATTTTGAATCATTTTTAAATGATATAAAGAATTCTAATGATGTAGGAACTGCTTATGATACAATGTCAAATGAAGAAAGCCGAGCATTGTAGTGTAAGCCCTGACTGATCTGATGTTTTTTTTAAATTTTTTGTAATACAAGTGCCTGACTTAAGCTCTGATTATGGAGGCATCCTTTTTTTTTTTTTTTTAAACATCTTTATTGGGGTATAATTGCTTTACAATGGTGTGTTAGTTTCTGCTTTATAACAAAGTGAATCAGCTTGGAGGCATCCTTTTAAAGAGGCATCCACTTCAAAGCTGGCTATGGAGAATAAACACCTGCCAGGCCACCTGCCCCCATGGAAACTCCTTTGTTTTAGAGATCCTGGTTGATTTCAATAACTGACCATTTGGGATGCTTCCTTTTTTCTCTTCTCACTTCAAATTCCTACTCTTCTGATTTAAATTCACCAATGAAGAGTGAGCCAAAGAAACCCTAGTCCCCCACCCTTAACCCCAATAAAGGCAGAACCCCAGACTCGCAGGGAGAGAGAGAGGCGCTCTCTCTCTCTCTCTCTCTGCGATCTTGTTCTGTGGCCCCAGGTAGGATGTGTAATTTCCAGGTCTTATAAGTAATAAACTTTTTTTTTTCAAAGTTTCCCGATGGTTATTGCCGAGGAGCGTCTTGCAATCGTAGTAAGAACCACAAGGTCTGGTCCAGCAACAACATTGGTTATTGATAGGTTAAGACCACACAAAATAGGCAGGCAACTGTCTATCTATCTGTCTATCACCTATCTTTTCAGTCCCTTTTTTGGCTGCACCGCTTGGCTTGAGGGGTCTTGGTTTCCCGACCAGGGATCGAATCTGTGCCCCCTGCAGTGGAAGCGTGGAGTCCTACCCACTGGACGGCCAGGGAATTCCCTCTTTCGGCCTCTTTTAAAAATCTCTACATAATCTTAGAAAGATGGGCAAGAAGGAGCCAGGCCAGATGTTTACAGCAGTTTTTCTCTGGAAGGAGGGGATTTGGGATGATTTTAAACACTTTCCTAAATTTTTTATGCTGGTCTTAACGACCCCAAGTTTGTGCGCCCGGTGCACAGTTAGGCCAAACAAACTGAAACTTCAGAGTTTGGAGCAGAGAAAGGTTTGTTGCAGGGCCAAGCAAGGAGAGGGGTGGCTTGTGCCCCCGCACTTCCCAACCCCAAACTCCCTGAAGAGTTTCAGCAAAGCATTTTTAAAATTAATTTTTATTGGAATATAGTTTTTTTTAACCTCTTTATTGGAGTATAATTGCTTTACAATAGTGTGTTAGCTTCTGCTTTCTAACAAAGTGAATCAGCTATACATATACATATATCCCCATATCTCCTCCGTCTTGCATCTCCCTCCCACCCTCCCTATCCCACCCCTCTAGGTAGTCACAAAGCACCGAGCTGATCTCCCTGTGCTATGTGGCTGCTTCCCACTAGCTATTGATTTTACGTTTGCTAGTGTATATATGTCCATGCCACTCTCTCACTTCGTCCCAGCTTA
>NW_020172446.1:9255380-9306628 GCF_003031525.2 Neophocaena asiaeorientalis asiaeorientalis | reverse complement strand
TATCGGAGTATAGTTACTTTACAACGTTTTGTTAGTTTCTGCTGTACAGCAAAGTGAATCAGCCATACATCTACATACATGCCCTCTTTTTTGGATTTCCTTCCCATTAAGTTCACCACAGAGCATTGAGTAGAGTTCCCTGTGCTATACAGCAGGTTCTCATTAGTTATCTATTTTATATGTAGTAGTGTATACGTGTCAATCCCAATCTCCCAGTTCATCCCACCCTCCCCCCTTCTCTACATCTGTGTCTCTGTTTCTCAGCAAAGCATTTTTAAAGGCCAGGTGAGGGAAGGGTGTTGCAGGGTATGTGATCAGCTCAGGTACAGTTCTCTGACTGGTTGGTGGCGAGGTAACGGGGCGGTGCCACGGGGGTTAATGGTATCAGTCCTTAGGCTCCAGGAGGCCTGGGGACTGTGTGCTCATGGTCATCAAGTAGCTGACATCTTCCGTTTGGTGGTGATGGTGGGGGTTTGCATCTGTAAAACAACTCAGGTGATGTGCATTATTACTAATTTTTAAAAATTTTTATTGGAGTATAGTTGATTTATAGTGTTGTGTTAGTTTCAGGTGTACAGCAAAGTGGATCAGTTATACATATACATATTTCCACTCTTTTCCAGATTCTTTTCCCGCAGAGACCATTACAGAGTATTGAGTAGAGTTCCCTGTGCTGTACTTATTGGTTATCTATTTTATATAGAGTAGTGTGTATACGTCAATCTCAGTCTTCCAGTTTATCCCTCCCCCTCTTATTCCCGGTAACTGTAAGTTTGTTTTCTACGTCTGTAACTCTATTTCGGTTTTGTAGATAAGTTCATTTGTATCCTTTCAGGTAATGTGCATTAGATACAGTTATCTAGGTACTTCAGAGAGGAGGTAAAGCAGAGGATGTAGGGAAGGGCCTGCCCCAGGAGGGCCCCATGGGGTCCTGCTGGGTTACAGTCTTGTGTTACTACTGTTATTCTCTTTTGGTGTAAACATGTAGCAGAGGTTGCAGCTGGGCTGGGCCTGAGGTTTGGGTATCTCTGATGGATGGAGATAAATGAAAACCTCTTTCCGCCTCTCCCAGGTATCAGTTTACCTCCACTGATCTCCAGGAGGCCTGTGGTCCTTTGACTTGCGTTCACATATGGAGTGTTGGGACCCCAACACACCCTCTTCCCCCAGATGGCAAGAGGCCCCAGGAGAAGTCTAGCAGAGTGAACGGTTCTCAGCAAGAGGGAGGATGTCCTGAGAAACAGTGTGGTGGCTGTTACATGAAAGTGCGCCCTCCCCTGCACCTGTTGACCCAGTCACCATGGCAATCTGTGGGCACACTGGGAAGAAAGATGCTATTGTCAGGAAGTGTGGTAACTCCCAGGGGCCCAAGTAGCCCAGCTATGGAGCCTCTTTGGGTGTACGAGGGTCAGTGGAGGGAGAGTGTGTCTTAGCCACTCTGCAGTGGTGACGATGAAGCAGGAACGGAGGGGCCTCAGGGGGCACCTGGGTCGGGGGGAAGGGGAGGAGTGGGAAGCAGACGGCTCAATGGTGCCAGCAGAGAGGGTGGGAAGAGCAGGGCCCTGAGCTGGAGACCAAGATCCAGTGCAGGAAAGACTGTGAGAGCGAGATGGAGGGAGGGAACTTGGGAAGAGGTCTTGGAGCGTGATGCTGTGCCCAGGGAGGGGAGCACGCAGAGGGGGTGCCCAGCCGGCCATGACCTGTCTTTGTCTAGTGAAAGGATCAGACTAGAGCAGGAGTTACAAGTTCAATGTGCAGACATATTTCATGGGGTCAAAAAAATTTGATACCTTTAGGCAGGTCCTACCCTCTAGTTGCCACACACCCCATCCCTCCCTACCATCTCCCACCTGCCCACTTCACTTATTTACATTGCCTGCCGGAGCCCGGAAGCCATCTGAGTTTGCAGCCCCTGGGTGGATGCTGCCTAAGGACCCAGCCAACTGTCATATTACAAAGTGCTTTCACAGCCCTCGTCTCTCTCCTGTTCCCCATCCCACCCCTCACACCTGAGCTCCACCGAGAACCACTCGCCATCCTCCCGACATGCCTGCTTCACGCTCGCCTTTCCTAAGGCTGCTCCACCGGCGACCTCTGGCTTGTCTTCCGAGTCTCTGCTCAGGGTTCCTCAGCCTCATGGTGACTTTCCTGACCCCCTCCACACGGTGCGAGCACTCCCGTGTCCCACTTTGGGCACTTTTGTCCTTGTCTCCCTCCTCCGCCAGCCTTGGAGCAATGCATGGCCCACGCTCAGTGCTGTCGGAGTGAAGGTATTATATCCCATGATGCTGCTGAGAAATCACCGGCTCAGAGAGGCTCAGGGAGTCCTCCAAGGTCACACAGCTCATAAGAGAAGTAGAGCTGGCACCAGAACTCAGGTCTTCTTCCTTCAGATGTCCACTGTTCTTTCTTTGCACCAGTTATCATAACTGATAGGGAGAAACCAGGATGGTTAAATTACTTGAAAGGGACAGGGCAATAAATTACCGATGGCAAATAACGGAGAAGGCTGATAGATATTTTTTTCCATAGAGATGACTGAGACGGTGCTATTCAGAACACGCATCTGTGTTAGTTCTTTTCCCTGAAAGTTGACTTCCTCCCTTGAGCATCCTCTTCTTCACCAGGAACGTCCCCTGTTGAGTAAGGAGTTGGCTGAGGACACTGGCATTGCTCTGTCAGGGCTGGGGGAGGGGTTCTAGCTTAGTTGTGTGGGCGCAGACCCTGCAGCCTGACTGTATGGCTCCAATCCTAGCTCTGCTGTGGGTTTGACAAATGACTTAACCATTCTGTGCCTCAGTTTCTTTATTTGTAAAATGCACATGACGATAGTTCCGGGTCTCGTGGGGTCGTTGAGAGAGTTAAATGGGTTAATCCCTATAAAGTGCTTAGAATAGCCCCTGACACATGGCAATCCCTTAATAAGTGCTGTGCCATTGTTCTTGTCCTTTTGTCCTGAGATGTGGGTGAAAGGGCACAGCACCGGGACTCAGGAGACCTGGCTCCTGAACTGGCTCTGCCCACAGCTGCCCCTTTCTCTTTCTGCACCTGACTCCCCATGGGGTGGGGGGGCGAGATGATGGGATCCGGGTTCTTGGGGACTCTTCCAGTGCGTTCGCCCATGGTTCTCTTCTTGCTGCTTTTGTGACTGCTTTGGGGCTAAGCTTCTTGTGAGGATGGAGCAATGAGGGAAGTTGAGGGTCACCCCCACCCACCTTGCATTTCTTCTTGATGAGCCCCAGCTCTCTCTGTGGGTGTGGAGCCGCCTGGGCCCCGTCTGGCATGGGGGCTGCTACCCATCCTGTTCTCCAGGCACCAACTCATCTCCAGTGAGCGAGTGTTTCCCACATGCCAACTCTGGGCCAGGCCCGTCTCCTGGGCGCGCTTGGAGGTGAATTGGGCCAGGCTCCTGTCCTCAGGGAACTCCAAGGCAGTTTATACTTCAGGGCACTAAATGCAGTGTGGGCCAGGCACGGGGTAAGGGTGGGGGGACATGTGGCCCCAGCTGGGGGTGGTGGTCGGGGAGACGTTCGGAGGTTGTGGCACCGAATCCTGCCCGTCCAGTAGAAGGCAGTTGGAAGAGGGGAAGGGATGAGCGTCCCAGGAATGGAACTGTGCAGAATGAGCTGGAAGCGTCCAGCTGTCCATTGGGCGGGGTGCAAAGTGCCCTGACCACCACCTCCCAGGTAGGGAGGATGGCTCCAGGGGAGGGAGTTAACCTGGCCAGGACCCATTGGTCAGGCTGGGGCGAGGGAGGTGGGAAGCTGAGCCCATGCCTCTCTGGTCTGAAGCCCTGTCCAGCCTGTCTTAGAAAACCAAAGGCAATCATGTTCAGTATCCCCTCCCTGGGGTGGGCTTAAAAGAGGCATTAAGCATCTTATTCCCAAAGCCCTGGAATGTCAACGACGAGAGTCCCCGTGGGGCTGCTGTGTGTTGCCCCCTCCATACCAGACACCTGGACTTGGTGTTGCCCAAAGGAGGCTCCATAAGCTCAGCTTTGTTCAGCTGCAAAGCCAGTGGGGGCCCGGGAGGCCGGCTGGGCCTGTGCAGAGAGCTATCTTTGCAGATCCTGGGCCTGCGAGCTGCCCCGCTCTGAGCAGAGCAAGGGGGGACGAGGCCCTGCATTTCTGAGCCTTGAGATTTCCTACCATCTGCTTAGTCGGACCTCCTGTTTAAATTCTCCACTTGTCTCGCCTTCCACAAAATAATTAGCATCCATTTGTTCCTAGAGCTCGCTTGGCGACATTAGTCATTGTAGGAGCTTTCAGCGCTGCTCACAGAAATTTCCTTTTGATGCAAAGTTGAAAATGGCTTTCGTGGGACTCTTCAGTCCCCCCGCCACTTCTGCTCTCTCACCAGCATCTGGTGCCTCCGTTTGTTCCCTCCCACCCGCTTCTTTGTTGCCATCTGAGTGATGATGACAGGGAGAGGCGGGCACTGTGGTGAGAAGGGATGCTGTCCCCTGGGGGCCCTGTGGGGAAGCAGACTCACTCGAGGTGGTGGGGGGAACCTGCCAGGAGTGGGAGGGGGCCGGAGCTTCGGTAAGGGAGCAATTTACGTGCTGGGTTGTGGAGGAGCTCAGTCCAGCTCAGGCACGCAATCTGCTGCAGAGCAGCTCTCAGACGTATTTGCTGTACAAAAGGTGAGAGAGTGGCATGGACATATACACACTAGCAAACGTAAAATAGGTAGCTAGTGGGAAGCAGCCGCATAGCACAGGGAGATCAGCTCGGTGCTTTGTGACCACCTAGAGGGGTGGGATAGGGAGGGTGGGAGGGAGGGAGACGCAAGAGGGAGGGGATATTGGGATATATGTATATGTATAACTGATTCACTTTGTTATAAGGCAGAAACTAACACACCATTGTAAAGCAATTATACTCCAATAAAGATGTAAAAAAAAGAGTCACGTACCACAATGTTCACTGCAGCTCTATTTACAATCACCAGGACATGGAAGCAGCCTAAGTGTCCATCAAGCGATGAATGGATAAAGAAGATGGGGCACATATACACAATGGAATATTACTCAGCCATAAAAGGAAACGAAACTGAGTCATTTGTAGTGAGGTGGACGGACCTAGAGACTGTCATACAAAGTGAAGTAAGTCAGAAAGAGAAAAACAAATAACGTACCCTAACACATATATATGGAATCTAAAGAAAAAAAAAAAAAGGTTCTGAAGAACCTAGAGGCAGGACAGGAATAAAGATGCAGATGTAGAGAATGGACTTGAGGACTCGTGGAGGGGGAAGGGTAAGCTGGGACGAAGTGAGAGAGTGGCATGGACACATATACACTACCAAATGTAAAGTAGATAGCTAGTGGGAAGCAGCCACATAGTATAGGGAGATCAGCTCGGTGCTTTGTGACCACCTAGAGGGGTGGGATAGGGAGGGTGGGAGGGAGGGAGACGCAAGAGGGAAGAGATATGGGAACATATGTATATGTATAACTGATTCACTTTGTTATAAGGCAGAAACTAACCCACCATTGTAAAGCAATTATACTCCAATAAAGATGTAAAAAAAAAAAAAAAAAGAAAAGAAAAAGGCAGAGCAACCTGCTCCCTGCCCGAGTGGCTCAATGTCCTTTGGCTTTTCTTGAGAGTGGTCGGTCGCCTTCCGTTTCTGAGAACTCAGCTACTCTAGCGTGGGTTAATTTCTATATTCCTGGGCCAGTGTCCTGGCTCTCCTGTGGGGACTGAACCCTGGGCAAGTAAGTCCCCGAAATCAGGCCTCACTCTCTCTGGACTGCAAAGCCCACTCATATACATGGTTTTCTTTGATTCCTCAAACAACCTGTCAGGTGGGCATTAAGGTCCCATCTGAGACAGGGAGATGGAGAGAGCTGCTTTGTGATTCCGGGCCTCTCTTTCCCCATCTGTAAAATGGCCAGGTTGGGCAAGATGCTCTCCAAGGCGCTGTCCACATTCAGCCTCTCCCACGTGGTGTGCATTGGGACTGAAGGGTTTCGTCCTGTGTGGGTCCACAGGATGGACCCTTCACTGGATAGCGCTGGTGGGCACTGGACCACAGCAAGCTGCAAGGCATGGTGGGATGCTTTGGTCTGAGGTGTAAGACAGATTTGGCTTCAATCCCTGGCTCGATCCTTTTTTAGCTGTCTGGCCCTGGGTAAGTCACTTGATTTGGCTGGCTCTCAGCTTCCTTCTCATCCACAAAGTGGGGGGGTCACAATCCCTTTTCTGCCTGCCTCACTCTAGCGTGAGCATCAGATTGATATGAGAATGCCTTGTGGACTAGACAGATGTAAAGGTGGTGTTTGTTTCTTCTGTGGAAACAATACATGCAAATTGTACAAAATTTAAACATTGTGAAAGGATGATGAAAGATAAGCTTCACCCTCATCCTGATTCTTAGTTTCCCAGTTCTGCTCCCTGGGAACCCATTCTCTCTCTCTCTCCCTCTTTGTTTTTTTTTTTTTTTTTGGCCCCACCACGCAGCATGCGGGATCTTAGTTCCTCAACCAGGGATCGAATCCTTGCCCCTACAGTGGAAGCATGGAGTCTTAACCGCTGGACCACCAGGGAGGTCCCAGCCCATTCTTAATTTCTTGTGTGCTCTTCCTTAGAGATTCTCTACATGTCAAGTGTATAAACATGTATCTCATATGTAGAGGATTTTTAGGATTTTAAGGAATATTTGTCCCTAACTATTCCCTCCCCTCCTCCTCCCAGGAGCATACTTCCTGGCCCTATTGATGTTGGGCTTGGCCATGACTTGCTCAGGCTAGTGGCATGTTAGTAGGTGTGACATGAGTAAAGATTTGAAATACACTTACTTGGTGGAGCTCTCCTCTTGTGCTTCTGTTCTGACCATGAGAGAAACACACCCCAAGTAGATGGTTGGTCTTAGAAGAATGAGAAACATGTGGCTCACAGCTGTTCCGGCCTCTCCTCAGGCTCCCAGTCTGAAGAAGTAAAGTTGCCCCAACTGACTGCACCCCTTTGAGGCTGATAATAAATGCTATTGTTGTATGGCACTGAGTTTGGGAGTTGTTTGTTATGCAGCAATAGCTGACTGATACAATGTATATGTCCACTTAAAAAAACCCAAATCAAGGGTAAATATGTATATATATATATATATATATATATATATATATATGTATATTCACACACGTTATTAAGGACCTTGCTTTCTTCCAACATAATATATGTTGGAAGAAATATGTGTTGGAAGTTGTTCTGTATTGAGACATGTTCATGTCTCCCATTCTTTGCAATGGCTGTATAATATTCTATTGTCCATTGTGGAGCATGTTCCTTACTGATGGACATTTAGGTTGTTTCTGTCTTTTCCTATTACCAAAAATACTGTAACAACTCACAATTATATTTGTAGGACAAATACCTAGAAGGAGAAATTACTAGATCAAAGGATATGTTCAAAGAAGTTGAACCAGTTTTTGCTCCTACCATCAGTATATGACAGCTGCTATTTCCCCACACCAGGGATAATATTGGGAGGATGACTCTTTGCCCCAGCAGTAAGCCTTTTGACTTTCCATCTACAGCCCCATGGTCTTCAAACCTCATCACAAGGTTTCAGAAAAGCAGTGTTTTCCCAAAGTGGTATATGATTTTAGGTGACACCAGAGATAATTTTTCAAAGGTGCACAGGGCTTCCCTGGTGGCGCAGTGGTTGAGAGTCTGCCTGCCGATGCAGGGGACACGGGTTCGTGCCCCGGTCCGGGAAGATCCCACATGCCGCGGAGCGGCTGGGCCCGGGAGCCATGGCCGCTGAGCCTGCACGTCTGGAGCCTGTGCTCCACAACGGGAGAGGCCACAACAGTGAGACGCCCGTGTACTGCAAAAAAATAAAAAATAAAAGGTGCACAGACCAGGCACTCACTAACACTGAATCATGCGGTAAGAAAACTTTTCCCTTTTCAAATCTCACGTCTCTGATTACATTAAGGGGATAGCCCCAATTGGATGCTGATATATTTTAACACTATCTAATGGTTGCGAATTTCCCTTTTATCAAAGAGGGAAGAGGTCCTGAGCTCAGAGCCTTCAATGGGCAGCAGTACCTGACTTTCACTGTGTTCATTTTTACCAGTTAATTTTATTGTGGCTAATGACCCTCGTTTTTCATTTTGGGCAATGATAGCAAGTTTCCCTAGAGAAGAAAAACTTATTTCATGAACAGAAGAGCTACTTTTGAAAAGTTATAAAATATACATACAAGTGTATATGTAACTTATACAGTTTAAGAGTAACAAAACCAAACCCATGCTCCTAAAACAGTATCTTGAAGCTACCTGTGGCACAGGACATTTTCTATCAGAAGGATGGCCACCGCTTTCCCCCACCCCTGAACCTCCAATGCAGGAATCACCGGGGCAGCACTTGTGTTTGTGCTGTGACAGCTTCTGGTTCCCCTGTCAATTGCACCAGCTTCTGATTTTAAAAAATGACAAAAGCAAACATTACTGACCACTCTTTGGTTTTTTTTGTACCAAGCCCCATACTGAGTACTTTACAAAGAGTGTCTCACTTAACTCTCACAGCAGCTGTGAGGTGGTAGTAACAAAAGAAAAAAATTCAGTACAAAATAAAAGTTTGTGGTCAGATTCTTTTTCTTTTTTTGGAACTGATTTTAGACTTACACAAGAGTGGTAACGATAGTACGGAGCACCCCCGTATACCTTTCACCCAACTTCCCCTAATGCTAAAGTCTTATGAAACCGTAGTACAATGATTGAAACCAGAAAATTAACATTGATTCGAAGCTATTGACTAATCTACAGATCTCATTCAAATTTTGCCAGTTTTCCCACTAAGATCCTTTCTCTGGTCCAGGATCTAATCCAGGATCCCACATTGCTTTCTGTAGTCCTATCTATCTAATCTACTTCAATCTGGGATAGCTCCTCAGGCTTTCTTTACCTTTTGTAATCTTGATACTTTTGCAAGAACTGGCCAGTTATTTTGTAGAATGTCTCTCAGTTTGGATTTGCCTAATGTTTTCTCATGAATACCGTGGAAGTGATGTTTTGCCCCTACTCATTGCATTATACGAGGCGGTATCTGTTTTCAGTGGTGTTTTATTTTTCAAAAATAATAGCAAGTGATATTAGTATGTCTAAACAGAGACTGCAACGTTTCATTTTTTTAAATTGAAATATAGTTGTTGTACAATGTTGTGTCAATCTCTGCTGTACAGCAAAGTGACTCCGTTCTACACATGTATACATTTTTAAAAAATATTCTTTTCCGTGATGGTTTATCCCAGGAGATTGGATATAGTTCCCTGTGCTATACAGTAGGGCCTTGCTGTTTATCTATTCTAAATATAATAGCTTGCATCTACCAACCCCAAATTGCGTTATACCAGGAGGTATCTGATGTCCATATGTCTTGGGGACATATGTGTGGCTGAGGTTTGGGAAACGCTTCCACAGGCAGAGGTAGTTGGTGGCTGTCCCCTGGTGGCATTTGCGACGTGGATTCACGTCTGAACAACAGTTCCCCCATCCTGGCCTCCTGCAGAAGGCTGACCATCCTTGGCCCGTGTCATAAGTCATGGCCCAGCTCCATAGTGGCCCTTATGGAAGCCAGTGTCTGCATCCCATCCCCCTGCCCCCGCAGTTGATCCTGAATGGTGACTGGGCTAAGACTCTATTTAGCTTTGATTCCCGTGCTTTCTCAGAAACCCTCCCGCGAGTTCAGATGAACCATGTGAGACAGCTCTTTGGATTTGATCTTCCGTCGGATGAAGCTTTTTAGGTTAGAAAATAAAGACGTCCCAAGCAGGTGGGAGCCATGATGCCCTCAACGGAGGCATCTCTGCAGTTTTTCCTTTCATCCCCCAAAGCGATTTTCCCAACTGATCTTGTTCACCATCTGTTGCCAAACTATTGCTTTGTTTGACTTTCTTTCCCTTCATGCTCAGGAAAATGTACTGTGAAATCACAACCTGTCTTCCCTCTGTGATCTGAAGAAACACTCTCTTTTGGCTTCTTTCCCGCCTGGATTCTCCCTGGAGCTCGGGGGAAGCTGCTGGGGGCTTGGATCTGCTGCTGGCCCCTGGGCAGCCTGCATTGGTTCAGGTCTTGGATAATATTGTCCTGAGGAGAAAAGCCAATTACCCAAAGCTATGACTAGTTAACTACCACAGAGGGCTGAATCTCAGAAGAAAATACCTGACTCTCCCCAGGGCCTGTTTAATGAGATGGTGGCTCCACAGGGAGGCCTTGGACAATTTCAAGGTCTGAAATGCATCCCACCACTCAACTCTCCCTGAATCTGGCCCCCCCACAACATCATCTCTGCTTAACTTCTGTCTCATACACCGACTGGTTTCATATGCGGTCAAAGCTGACAGATGAAGATGAGAAATAAGTTAGCTACAATTTTTTTGTCAATATGAGTCATTCCCTCATTTTTCTCTCTTGTGTGCAAAGTCCTGGTTTAGGCACCAGAAAATGCACAGGAGACTTTGAAGAGCCTCTATCAAGTAGAGAGAGGCAGGGAGGTCAAGTGGGCACAGTAGAATATGACTGGCTGCTCCAGTAGAGTGATTGATTAACTCAACCACTATTTATTGAGTAATTACTATGTGCGGGGCATTGTAGTTGCTGCTGGGGAGACCGCAGTGAATGGGCCATAAATATGATTCCTGCCCTCTTGGGGCCTGGAGTTTAGTTCGGAATTCCAGATAACATCAATGAAGAAGGATGAGGTTTAAGACACATGCTATGGGAATGAGGAGGAAGAGACCTAACCCGGTGTGAGGGTGAAGAATAAACTTCCAGTCGGAACTTGGATGATGGGTAGGAATTATGCTAGAAGAGCCAGAGGTGGATGGGTAGGTGTGTTTCAGGCAGGAGCAACAGGCCACGCTGCTCAGAGATGAAGAAGCATGGTGCATGTGAGGAGCTGTTGGAAGGTCAAAGTGGAACCAAGAATTCAAGGAGAAGAGTGGAGAGAGGTGAGGCTGGGGAGGGACACAGGGAGGGCCTTGTAAGCTCAGGGGTTTTGACTCTTTCTAAGAGCAATGGGGAATGATTTCAGGGTCTCATATGAGGGTGATGGGAGCAGATTTTCATTTTAGAACTGTCAACCTGGCTGCATTGTGCAGGATGGAAAAGAGAAGGCAGGAACGGGGGCAGGGAAAACAATAGGGCAGATATTGCAGAAGACCTGGGAAGAGATGATGGTGGCTTGGACTTGGGTAAGATGGAGAGAAATGAATGGATGGAGAAGAGGTCTTTATTACCACCCCAACCCCAGGAATAACAGCACGGGAAATACAGAGTCTGAGTCCTGCTAGGCCCTACACTTTTTTTTTTTTTTAATGGTCATATTTCTCTGTGAAGTCAGAATTTACTCTTCGTGGCAAAACCACTGTTATTGTTTAACACACAATGAGTTATAACCAATGGAGCGTGTGAGCAGAAGTGATGTAAGCTGCTTCCAGGACTGGTTTAAACACATCCCACATAACCCTATAGTCTATACCCAAGAGGGTGATTTTATAAGATGGAAAGAGCCTGGATCCCTGAGTCCCCACTTGGAGGAGAGCCCCAAGGACAACTTCCTAGCTTGCTTTGGTTGTGACATGAACAAGAAACCAACCTGTATTTTGTTAAGTCACTGAGATTTCTTTAAAAATTCAAGTATAGTTTTACAATGCTGTGCTAGTTTCTGGTGTGCAGCTAAGTGACTCAGTTATATATACGTATACATATGTGTGTATACATGTATATATTCTTTTTCAGATTCTTTTCCATAATACGTTATCACAAGATATTGTATATAGTTCCCTGTGCTATACAGTAGGACCTTGTTTTTTTATCTGTTTTATATATAAGAGTGTGTACCTGCTAAACCCAAACTCCTGATTTATTCCTCCCTCACCTTTCCCCTTTGGTAACGGTTTTTTTTTTTCTCTGTCTGTGAGTCTGTTTGATATCTGTCTTTCTCTGTCTGACTTACTTCACTTAGTATGATCATCTCTAGGTCTATCCATGTTACTGCAAAGGGCATTATATCATTCTTTTTTATGGGTGAGTAATATTCCACTGTATATATATGTGCCCCATCTTCTTTATCCATTCATCTGTCAATGGACATTTAGGTTGTTTCCATGTCTTGGCTATTGTAAATAGTGCTGCTATGAACACTGGGATGCATGTATTTTTTCAAATGAGAGATTTATCCTTATATATGCCCAGGAGTGAGATATATGGTTCATATGGTAACTCTAGTTTTAGTTTTTGTTTGTTTGTTTTGTTTGTTTTTGCGTTACGCGGGCCTCTCACTGTTGTGGCCTCTCCCGTTGCGGAGCACAGGCTCTGGTCGCGCAGGCTCAGCGGCCATGGCTCACGGGCCCAGCCGCTCCACGGCATGTGGGATCTTCCCGGACTGGGGCATGAACCCGTGTCCCCTGCATCGGCAGGCAGACTCTCAACCACTGTGCCACCAGGGAAGCCCTATTTTTAGTTTTTTAAGGAACCTTCATACCGTTTTCCATACTGGCTGCACCAATTTACATTTACCACCAACAGTGTAGGAGGGTTCCTTTTTCTCCACACCCTCTCCAGCATTTGTTTTTTTGTAGACTTTTTGATGATGTCCATTCTGACCAGTATGAGGTGATACCACATTGTAGTTTTGATTTGCATTTCCCTAATAATTAGCCGCGTTGAGCATCTTTTCGTGGAGTCACCGAGATTTTGAAGTTGTTAATTACAGAAGCTGATGTTAATTCCCAGGCCTACCATAAACCAGCTGGACTCATCGTTTTCCTACCTCTTCCACGGCACTTCAATGGCTCCCAACTCTCTTCAGCCAGGGAAGAGGGAAGAATCACATTTCAGACACAGATGGAACAGGACTTGGATGTCAGTGAGGTGGGGAAAGAAGTAAAGACAGTCATACAGATACAGAAATGTGTATACACACAGAGGTGCGAGACGTGATCAACCAAGCTCCCTACACAGGTCTGGAAAATCACTTAGCAATAATGATAAAGATAATAATCAAATTGAAATTTCCTTGGTGTTAGGGACTGTACTAATATTTCATTAAACCCCACAACAATCCACCAGATGGATACTCTTATGATCCTTTTTTTTTTTTCACATGAGAAAACTGAGGCCTAGTGAGGGTGGGTCACTTTCCCGAGGCCATACAGGATTTGAGCCCAGGCGTCCTGACTCAGGAATCTGCCCTCTTAGCCACAACACAAAGACAAAGACACAACGACAGAGTGCTGGGGATGGGAACACGCACGCACACATGACAGAGACAGAGAGAGTCTTGACTGTCCTTGTCCCGAGCGTGAATACCATTCCATTTTTGGGAACGAGATGGCCCGATTGCAGTGGTGACAAGAACAGAGTATTACTTTTAACAAAGAGTTACTTTAACGAAATTCTCAGCTGGCTCAGGACATTTTGTTTCTCTCTGGGTAACTTCCTGATGCTATCATTTTTGCATACCCTGTTTATTTCACCTGCTCTGTCTTTCCCTGGTCCATAAAGGTTTGTTTGATGTTCCTTAGATACAAATGCTCCTTCCCCGAATAACAAATAGGAGGCACCCTTCAGAGGAATTTATGATTTTCCTCTTGTTCTTCCAGTTTCTAAATGGGATACTTTCCTAGAAGGTGCTTCTTCTCTGTCCGGTCCTGAAATTCCTTAGCAAATGGCTTGTCTGCTGAGTATATGGGCTTGGTTTTTCAGACCCTGGGCTTAAGGTGTCACTCAGACTCTGGCCTCTGAAGCACTGGGGTCCTCAGAGTGGTGAGGTCATTAGCAATGAGTAGCCCTGCCTTGGTATATTTGTGGGTGTGGGGAGCAGTTCCTATGGGAAGTGACTGGGCTAAGAGTTTCCAGGTTGGTCATGACTTTGAAGGTCACCTCTTCCAACGCCCATCAGTTCCAGTCACTAATGCCGCAAAACTGAATGGTAGAATGCAGCCATTTTATTATGCTTAAAGATTCTGTGGGTCAGGAATTTGGACAGGACCCAGCAGGGATAGTGTATCTCTCCTCCACGATGTCTGGGGCCTCAGCTGGGCAGACTTGAAAGCTGGTGGAGGTAGGGGATTGCTACTTGATGGCTTTGGAGATGTCTTCATACATATCTGAGGCTGACACAGGCCGTCATCTGAGCTGTGTGCCAGAGCACCTGTACTTGGCATCCCCATGTGGTTTCTCTAGATAGGCTGCTTTGGGATTGCACACAGCACGGTGACTGGGTTCCAAGAGTAAGCATCCCAAGAGAGGCAAGGCAACGTGCGTGGCACTTTGTCATCTAGCCTTGGAGGTCACATAATGTTACTTCTATCGTGCTCCATTGGCTGAGGCGGTCACAAATGTCAATGCAGAAGAGGCGAGATTCCAGAAGAGGGTGTGGGGCAGCAGACATCATTTGAGCCAACTTTGGAAAATACAGTGTCACACCATTTTATATGTGAATCCCTTCCTCGTAGCTTACCCTATGTCCACGTGGCCTCCGCACCTCTGACGGGGAATTAACAACCGTGACCAGTTACGGTTCTTTGATTTTAAGCAACAGAAGCCAATTCTGGGTAACTTAAGCTACAGGGGATTTACTGGCACAAGGTAGGGGGTATTGAAGGCTTGACATAAAGAAGCACCACTGCAGCACCAGAGGCAGAAGAGCAGGAATGTCTTATCTAGGCTCTGTCTGGGGAAATACATGAATCCCAACTCACATTTGAGTCTCTTGGTCACTCTGTCCACAATTTAAGTAATGGGGAGGGAAGATCTGAACGGACTTGCTTGCGCCGTGGACTGAACCACTTACCACCTGCTTAACTTTGAGCAAGTCACTTAGCTGTTTCGTGGCTCAGTTTCCTCACCCGTCAAATGAGGACACTAATAGTAGCTACTTCCTAGGGTATGTGAAATTAAATAAGACGCTGCTTACAAAGTGCTCAGCCCAAGGTCCAGCACATGATAAATGTTCAGTATTAACTAACAACGACTACTACTGTTATGACTGCAACAACTCTTATTATCCATATTTTGGTTGGCTTGTTCCTGTGTCTAGTACAGAGTTAGGTACAGAGTGGATGCTCAGTCAATAGTATTGAATGAATGAACGAACAAAGAAACGAATGGCTCTGCTCTAATACATGGCGATCAGGTTATTCAAAGCCATCTTTGGACACTTTTTATAACTAGATCAGAACAAGAAAAATCAACCTACAGGAATCTCAGTGCATTTAAATACTGGATCCACCCTCCTTAGTAACTGATTACTACCTCTCCTGTCCTCATTCTGAAAAATAATCCCTGGGATTGCTCCCTGCCGGAGTCCTTGACAAATGCTGCAAACAGTAAACAAAGAACTCCATCCCGAGGAGGTGAATACTCTACCAAAAGGATTGCATTCCACATCAATTCTTGTGTCATATTTGATTAATTTTATATCTAGCTTCATTACATCTCATCCCTCATTTCAAAGGTGCCCTTCAGACGGGACACTGAAGGAGGCAGGGAGGGGCGACTGAACAGGGAACACACAGATGCAGAGAAGTCATGCACGCACCAAAGGAGGAGTGATTGAGAAATTTAGCACTCTCAGAGTCTCCCTGGTGCTCACAGAATGAGCTCATTGCTGGCGCAGCGACATCTCCCGGGCCTGAGTCAGGGTGCCCCAGCCACTGCAAGAGAGATGGCCACTTTACACCCTATTAATCAGCAGAGTGGCCGGGATATGCTGACCCACTTAGCTGTGATACCCAAGCAGGTGACAGCTCCTGGAGCTAACAGAACCTGGCCCGGGGGGCACACATCTCCAGGCGGGCTGTCTGGGGCTCTGTGATCTCTGCTTGGGTGACCGTGCAGCCAAAGGTAAAGAATCTAGCTCCTCGGCTAAGAAGTTGCTTAAATGGGTCAGGGCAAGATTTAACTCTTTCTGGAATACCTCAATTCTGGATCCTTCTTCATCAGGGCTGATGACATCCTCCTTCGCATCTCCTCTCCCTCCTGCTTCTCCCCATGTCCCATCTCATCTTGGAACTCTGAGGAATCATCTAGCATTTATTTAATTCATTTCAATAATTATTTACTGAGTAGTGTGGCAGGCACCTCAGGTGTTGGTGTCAGGTCTGTCCCATTGGTTCACCTCTAATTTCAGCTGCAACTGTATAGATGTGTGACCATAGCTGTGACTATGGGTGGAGGCTGAGCTTGGGTCTTGGCCCTAGACGGTGCCCTGATCCTGGTCACAGGCTGAACCCCAACTCTCAGCATAGACTGAGCTCTGATCGCAAGAGAACGTGGTGGGAGAAGGATTGAGAATGGCTCAGCTCAGGTCACCCCCACTTCTGTAGTCACAGGTGGGATCCATGCCCTCTCAGTGAGACACAAGGAGAGGAAGAATCAGGGTAAGGGCCTCCTGTTCATGTCCAAAGATAGTGACAATTATGACAGCTTGCATTTTCAAGTTTCTAACTCAGAAAAAGCCACTGCAGTTCCAGGCAGAGCCTAATGAGGTTTTTAGAGCTGCATCTTTCCTTTAGCTTACAGAGATTATTGTATTTTGCAGGAAAATTAACTGGCAATTAAATTTCTGAGAAAGTGTTTGAAACTCCTACAAGCTGTGCCTCATTGTTTTGCCAGATTGGGTACACGATGTAATAATTCCATCTGCAAATTAATTTTCTCTCACTCTGAGCTTCTGATGTAACTGCAGTGTCATTCATTTAGTTATTCATTCATCCTTTTATTCTGTGCACATTTACTGTGTATCTCGTGTGAACCGGGCAGTCTGGGGAAGACAGAGGTTGGTCAGACACAGCCTCTGTCCTGCAGGCACCTCCCTATCTGGGAGGAAGGCAGAATTTTCTCAGAAATAAAGGTCACAGGAGACAGAATGTGACCATTCCTTTCAAAGGACATGAATAGGGCTTTGGACTTCCAGATAGGGGAAGGATAACTCCTGACTTTCTGTGGACAAAGAATAGAAGGAAAGCTGAAGATGATAGGGACTGACATTTTTTTCTCTTTTTGTTGAAATATAGTTGCTGTACAACATTCTATAAGTTACAATATAGCAGTTCACAATTTTTAAAGGTTATACTCCATTTATAGTTATTATAAAATATTGGCTGTATTCCCCTGTTGTACAATATATCCTAGTAGCTTATACCCTAATAGTTTGTACCTCTTAATCTCCTACCCCTATATTGTCCTTCCCCGCTTCCCCCTCTCCACTGGTGAACACTAGTTTGTTCTCTATATCTGTGAGTCTGCTTCTTTTTTGTTATATTCGCTAGTTTGTTGTATTTTTTAGATTCCACGTATAAGTGATAGCATACAGTATTTGTCTTTCTCTGTCTGACTTATTTCACTTAGCATAATATGCTCCAAGTCCATCCATGTTACTGCAAATGGCAAAATTTCTTTCTCTTTTATGTCCAAGTAGTATTCTAGTGTGTGTGTGTGTGTGTGTGTGTGTGTGTGTGTGTGTGTGTATACCACATCTTTATCCATTCATCTGTTGAAGGACACAGGTTGCTTCCATATCTAGGCAATTGTGAATAGTGCTGCAATGAACATTGGGGTGCATGTATCTTTTTGAATTAGTGTTTTTGTTTTTTTCAGGTATATATCCAGGAGTGGAATTGCTGGGTCATATGGTAGTAGCTAACATTTATTGAGCACATGCTGTATGCCAGACCCTGCCGTGGGTGTTTTGCACATGGGATCTCATTCAATCCTTAGAACAGTCCTGTGAGGTAAGGTTGTTACCCCCACTTACAGATGGGGAAACTAAGGCTCAGACTGGTTAGATCATTTTCTTGGGATCATGTAGCTAGCAAGCATCAGAGTCTGTATTGGAACTCAGAACTGTCTGATTAAAACATTTCCCACTAAACATGCTACTTCTCTAAGGATGATTTCTTTGCCATATGGTTTGTAGCCTTCCTGCTTCCCACCAGCACAAATGAAGGAGCTGGTGAGGGTCTGGGTGGCAGATATTCCAAGAATGAAGTGACTTCAAATGTGCTCTGAAGAAAGAAGCTTCTGAGATTGGAGGAGAGATGGATAATCTATCGTGTTTTGAGTATCTGCTCTGTGTCTATTTAATGCTTTCCATACATTTGTCCGTTTAATCCTCACATCCGCTCTGTGAGTTAGGCACTATTATCTGCATTTTTTTTTTTTTAAAAATGGAGACTTAGAGAAATAAAATGACCTATCCAAGGTCACATGACTGGTAGATGGTGAGGTGTGATTCAAGCTCAGGTCTGTCTGATTCTGAAATCTGACTTTTTTTCATCTCACTGTGTTACCTTTTATGTGGTGTGGTGTACATTCAGCCTCAGAGTGTGATGGGCTATCACAGGGTGTACGATGGATGTTGTTCTTTTGGTTAGTTTCTGTGGTTAGGAATAAAGAAGAAGGGATGATTTATTCTGATAGAGTCAGAGTCAGGATTCATCCTGATTCTATGTTGCTGTCCCTAGTTGGATCCTCAGACAGAGCCAATCATCTTGTCTACCTCTTTCTGCGAGGTCCTAATGTATCCCATGATAACTACTAATGCCTGGACAGAGACGATACTCTATCCTACCTGGATTCTTGCCCTGAGCTTCAGACCTACATGTTTGTCTCCTGGACACCTCCTTCCACATGACCTAGGAATGTAAACCCAGCCCAGGAATGCAAACATGGCATGCCCAAATGAAATCACCTTTTCCTTTATTCCTGCCCTGCCACTACGTTCATCAGTACCATTTTTTTAGATTCCATATATATGTGTTAGCATACGGTATTTGTTTTTCTCTCTCTGACTTATTTCACTCTGTTGGCGCACTCAGGCCGGGGGGAGGGAGGGGCACGGAGTGCGGGGCGGGCCTGCGGCGGCAGAGGCCGGCGTGACGTTCCACCAGCGTGAGGCGCGCCGTGTGTTTTCCCGGGGAAGTTGTCCGTGGACCTTTGGGGAGGAAGGTGATCTCCGCGTCTTACTCTTCTGCCATCTTCCCCCAGGTAAGTCTTGATTGTTCCAGTTTCTCCCTTTCCCCACTTTTAATTCCATCCATATTGATTGGGTTTCCAGGCTTCAGCACAGGGAGGGGAACCAAGGCAGAGCCCAACAGATTTCCTGAGTTGAGGAACTGGTACTGAGAGTCCAGGAGATGTGGAGAGGAGAGAGCTGCACAGACAGAGAGCTCTGGAGATCTCCAGAGGGTCCCACTCAAGTGTTCAATTGAGAACTGACCAGGGCCTGCATTTGAGGAAACTACCTGAGACCAGGGAAGGAACCATCCAACGGATTAGAAGTAACAATGCTCATTGCTCACACAGGGCTGAGAAGAATGCCTATTCCCACCTGCCAGGTTAGAAACCCTGTGATTTACAAGGTGCGTTGAGCGGAGCATTAAGAAGGCTCCAGCCTCAGCAGGAGGGAATGGTGAACTGGTATCCAATAAAAAGTCATCAGTCAGGGCTTCCCTGGTGGCGCAGTGGTTGAGAGTCCGCCTGCCGATGCAGGGGACGCGGGTTCGTGCCCCGGTCCGGGAAGATCCCACGTGCCGCGGAGCGTCTGGGCCCGTGAGCCATGGCTGCTGAGCCTGCGTGTCCGGAGCCTGTGCTCCACAACAGGAGAGGCCGCGACAGTGAGAGGCCCGCGTACTGGGAAAAAAAAAAAAAAAAAGTTATCAGGCATGCAAAGAATCAGGAAAATACGACCATAATATTCGTATATTTAGACCAACCACTATCCACACTCTCTGGGCTTAAGAAAAACTATTCTTTAGGGAGATTACAAGAAGGAAATTGCAAACGTTTGTCAAAATATTTGGCTGCCAGAACGTTCCTGTTTGCTTAACAGAGACAAATGCATGCACGTCACAGCACTATCTGTTCGTTGTTTCACGATCCTCCCCCAAATAACAGCCTCTGTTGATACGCACTGGCAATTTGAGAATAAGAAACTTTAAAAAGTAACTAGATCACCAATTCAAGAAGGTGGACGATGAACGTGGGGCATCCCCACCCCCCAAGCTAACTTCCGACACAGTTAACTCTTTGTGTGTGTTGAGGATGTTTAAGATTTACTCTCAGCAATTTTCAAGTCTATAATACCATATGATTAACTCTAGTCACCATGCTGTAAATTAGCTACTCTGAACTTATTCTTATAACTGAAAGTTTGTACCCTTTGATCAACGCCTTCCCATTTTCCCCTCCAGCCAGTCCCTACAACCACTATTCTACTCTCACTTTCTATGAAATTGGCTTTTTTTTAAAAGTTCCACATATAAGTGATACCATACAGTGTTTGTCTTTCTCTGTCTGGCTTATTTCACTTAGCATAATGCCCTTAAGTTCCATTTATGTTGTCACAGAAAGCAGGATTTCCTGTTTTTTTTTTTTCTTAACGGCTGAATTATATTCTACTCTGTGTGTGTGTGTGTGTGTGTATATATATGTATGTAGTGTGAATAATGCTGCATTGAACATGGTGTCCAGATATTGCTTTGAGATACTGTTTTCATTTTCTTTGGGTATAGGCCCAGAAATGGGATTGCTAGATCAGATGGTAGTTCTATTTAAAATTTTTTGAAGAACTGACATACTGTTTTCCCATAGTGGCTACACCAATTTATGTTTCCACCGACTGTGCACAAGGGTTCCCTTTCTGCACATCCCCACCAACACTTTTTATCTCTTGTCTTTTTGATAATAGCCATTCTAACAGGTGTGAGGCGATATCGCATGGTTTTGATTTGCATTCTCTGATGATTAGTGATTTTGAGCACATTTTCATATTCTTATTGGCCATTTGTATGTTCTTCTTTGGAAAAAGTGTCTGTTGCGGTCCTTTGCCCATTTTAAAATTGGATTATTTGCTTTTTTTGTTATTGAGTTGTATGAGTTCTTTATTTATTTTGGATATTAACCTCTTATTGGATATATAATTTACAAATATTATCTCCCACTCGGTAGGTTGCCTTTTCAATTTACTGTTTCCTTTGCTGTGCAGAAGCACTTAAGTTTGTTTATTTTAGCTTTTAGCTTGTTTATTTTAGCCTTTGTTGCCTGGGCTTTTGGTGTCTTACCCAAGAAATCATTGCCAAGACCAATGTCAAGGATAGTTTCCCCTATGTTTTCTTCTTTTACATAATGCTAATGAATAGTATTAGAAAAAAGTAGGTTTTTTAAGAACCACTTTATTGAGGTATGATTTACCTGTAAAAAGCTGCCATATTTGCACATATTTAATTATACAACTTATGAGTTTGGGGATAAGTATACCCCCATGAAACCATCACTAGTACCAAGGCCATACACATATCCATCACCTCCCCAAATTTCCTCTCACTCCCTTTACTATTGTTATTATTAAAAAAATGTAAGTTAAGTATGTGTGATTAAAAGCTAAGAACACGGGCTTCCCTGGTGGTGCACTGATTGAGAATCCGCCTGCCGATGCAGGGGACACGGGTTCGTGCCCCAGTCCGGGAAGATCCCACATGCTGCAGAGTGTCTGGGCCCGTGAGCCATGGCCGCTGAGCCTGCGCGTCGGGAGCCTGTGCTCCGCAACGGGAGAGGCCACAGCAGTGAGAGGCCCGCGTAACGCAAAAAAAAAAAAAAAAAAAATCTAAGAACACCAGTGAGAGAATACATAAAATGTGTAAATTCCAAACCTAGAAGAAAGATGAAACAAAGCAGATTTCATCAATTCAACCAAAGCCAGAAAGGGAAAAATAAGAACAACGAGAAAGTGTGGAAAGCACAAAATCATTTGACATGAGTAAGTCTACGTAACCATAACAATGTGTTAAGTCGACTTATTAAAAGACAGAGACTCACAGAATGAGTAAAAAACCTAAAATCCAGATATATGCTGTTTACATGAGAAATTCTTAACCAAATGACAAAGGAATGTTGAAAATAAAGAAAAATATAAAGAAATATTAGCAAATAAATCTGGAATAGTGATATTAATATCAGGAAGAATGGAATTTATGTAAAAAAATTATAAAGGATAAATTGAAGCCCTGTTTATAGAAAAAAGGAATAATCCATCAAAGAATGATCACTAGTATGAACTGTTACATGCCAACAACATAGATTTGAAATATTAAAGCAAAACCAGGTAGAAATACAAGGAGAAATGTACAAAGCCACAGTCATATATAAAACTAAAATGTGAATGCAAGAAAAAATGGACAAAGCCTCACACTTTACTCATAAATTGACATAGCAAATAGGTTTAAGAAATTAAGAAAAAAGGGAACTTGAATAGAAAACAAAAACTTTGATTTTGTTAGTTTTGTGCCTAACAGACAATATAGTTTTCTTTTCAATTATATTACTTGTAGTTATGTTTTAGATTAAAAATCAACCCAAGTAGGGCCACAAAGGAAATTTCAATAAATTCCGGAAGGCAGAAGCAGGCCATTTTCATATAGGCTGATTTAAACAGGCCATTTCCATTTGCAAAATGCAATAGAATTAGATATTAACAACAAAAGGATAACCAAAGAATCCTACATAGGTGAAAGTTTTAGAAAATCACATACACATTTTGAACCTCTCTTGGGTTAAAGAGGAAATCAGAAGGAATATTAAAGTCTCTTTATATACTGATAAAAATAATATTGTGGAGCAAAATTTGTGTTATAGACAAAATAGTATTCTGGGGAAAATTTGTAACCATAAATAGTACTTTTTTTTTTTTTGCGGTACGTGGGCCTCTCACTGTTGTGGCCTCTCCCGTGCTGGCTCAGTGGCCATGGCTCACGGGACCAGCTGCTCTGCGGCATGTGGGATCTTCCCAGACCGGGGCAGAACCATGTCCCCTGCATTGGCAGGCAGACTCTCAATCACTGCACCACCAGGGAAGCCCCAATACTACTTTTATAAAAATAAAAGAGCTTAAGATCAAATTAATCTTTCAGCCCAAGAAGATAGATGAAGCACAAATAAAAAATAAGACCCCATTCCCTGTTAAAAATAATCTCCTCAAACTATATATAGTAGAAAACTTCCTTCATTTGATAAAGGATATTTACAAGAGACATACAAAATAAGTCAGGAACAGGGTAAGGATGCTGCCTCTCACCTCCACTTAGCGCTCTACCTGCGCTCCTGGTTCAGTCGTCCTCAATCCAGGTTGTCTATCAGGATCACATGGGAGTAAAAATAGCACACACACGCACACCAAAACACGAAAGAAGGATTTGTATAATTTGATACTATATTCATTATGTATGTATCTGTATATATATCTATATATACACAGTTCTGGAAGTATAGTCACTGAAGAGAGACCAGTGGTACCTTTGGGGAAAGGGCTTGGAATTAAGGGATATGGTAGAGGGAAGTTTGCTTTACTTTATTTGTAATGATTGAAATTTGTATTTTTCACTGATAATTATTTTAAATTACTTGTGTAATTAAGAAGATATAAAAAGAATGTAAGAAGGTAACTAGGGTCTTGTTGGAGCTGAGGCTACAGACAAGTGATACCAATGGCCTGCGTTTGACATCTGGAGTCAGGATCAGTAGAACTGGTTTCCAGTTCCATTCCTGAGCGGGCACTCATGTTCTCTGAGACAGAGTTGGATGGTGATACCCACCCACAGAAGAGTTGAGATCATGTGGGACAATTGACAAAGGCTTTGTACAGTCTACTGGTACACACAGATTATGGTATACTGTAATTATGTCTATTTATATTACATTGTATATAATTTATTATATAATTCTATTACAGTGTACCACTATGTAATTATATTGGAATGTGTAGCACTTTGGAGAGAAAGCAGAAGAAGTAGAAGATAAAGAAATATCAGTGAACTTTATGTGAAAGTACCAAGTAAAGGACTAGGTATTTAAAAGCTCCAACTCAAAGTAACAAAGTTGAATTTTAAACAGAGGTCACCCTACTCTAAGCCCAGATCTCTTTCCATGTAACTTAAAAATTTTATCTAGCCCACCCCTTTTTCAGTCTAATTATTATATCACAAGTTCACTGACTTGTTTTTCTTTAGATTCTATTTACCCTTATGACATGTGGTTTCAACACTGGAATTTCTTAGGTGGCCAGTAACTTGCCATTCATTTAGTACAACACAAAGCTGTTGATTGGTTCCGTCGAGCCTAGGACCAGCACATCTTTCCTGAACTAGGAGGGTAGAGTACTTATTTTATAGAGTTGTTAGTATCTAGGAAAAATATGAATGTTTACTCTGAAAGGTTTAACAAGTTCTTTGTGTTGGACATAATTATCAATAGTTTTACTCTGAAGTTGATATTTAAAAAGTTATCTGGAAATAACATGGAATCTGTGAGCTTCCAGGATCTGTCTTGAAAGGAAGGTAGGGATCAGAGTCTGTGACTGGTGTCTGGAAACTGATGCACATGATAAGTATAAGATCATGGGGACTGTGGAGGAACTTAAAATACACTTAGTCACTAAACGTCTGGATGCATGAGCTAAGGCCTGTGTATGGAGAATCAAGCCTGGTAGCAAGGAACTTCCATGTTGAAAATTTATTAATCACTATTTACTCAACTTCAGAAATTGCTTTTGTCTCACTCTTAGTTTTCACAACAGAGCAATACAGTAAATTAAATGCATCTTCAATTCTTCAAAGCTGCTCCTACCGAATTATTATACCTAAACATTGTGTTTTAATGAACTGTACTTAATTTCAACACAATCAAGTGACGGTCTGGGCTGCATCTTCCTCCCAGGGGTCTGAGACAGTCTGCCTGGTGCTGCCTTCGACGTGTGGTTTCCAATGTCGTTCTCGAAACCCCCATTCTCCTGCTGTCCTGCTAAGCCAGGTTCAGCAAGGCTCTCCTTCTTTACTGCATAAGTTTCTAGGAGGTGAGTGGGGGCAGGGAGGGGATGCTGCTAGTAATTACCAAATTGGGAGATCTTTATCCTGGAGAGAATAAATGAAAGTCTGGAAACCGTGAATGCCAGTGTATGCTCTTAGAAAAGGGAAGCAACAACAGATGTCACGCCACCGCCCCCTCCCCAGGGATTAAAGTCTGGAGACCATGAGATCCAAGCTCAGGAATGGGAAGAAAGTAAGGAGATAAAAACGGCACAGTTCAAAGTCAGCACACTTTCATAGTCCGCCTTTCTGTCCCAGGTACAAGGCGAATTCACGTCAGACACACTGGGACAGAAAACCTCCCTTCCTCTGCTCAGCTAAAGCTCTATCTGGCCTCGATGTTCCCCTCATTAATCCATGAAATGGACTCGTTCTCAGAAGCCAGAGCTGCAAAATTCACCGATGGCCTTGAAGCCTCCTTCATCTTTTCTCTCGGGGTTTCATGCAGGGAAGGAGCTTCTCCCAGCCAGGCCAAGAGAGGCCATGACCTTAGCCCAGATTTGGTTCTTAGGGCCCCTTCTGCCCATTTTCTGTTAAGGTCTAACCATACAGCTATTGTTAGCCAGGGTTACAGTTAAGATACCTTATTTTTTTCCATAACACAGATCCTCTTCCAATATACTATTTATTTAATTTTGTTTATTGTTTGTCTCTCCCCCACTAGAATGGAAGCTCCATATAGGACCAGCATTTTGATCATTTTGTTCACTAATGAATCCCTAGTACCTGCCTCATAAAAATCTGTTGGATAAATGGATTGAATGAATGAAGTCCTCCCTATACTAGTTTATCACCGCATGTACTCACCACTCAGACACCCATCCTCCCCAAACCACTGCATTAGCCAGGACAGGTTAGGCCATGTTGCAGCAAAATGAACTCTGAAATCTCAGTGGTTTAATACAACTACAGTTTATTTCTCACTCATGCTGCCTTGGTTAGCAGGGGTCAGGGTTGAATTCACATGGTCACACAGGGATACAAAGTGATGAAGTTCTGCCATCTGGAATGTTGCGGTCACTGCAGCACAAGAAGAGACGCCTAGAGGGTCACAAATGGGCTCTTCTGTGCTTTAGCCAAGAAGAGGCGCAAGTCATTTCTGCCCACAGTGAATAGTCACGTGGGTCCTGCCTAACTGCAAGAAGTGGCTGGGAGGTGTGGGGAGAGAATGGACTGCTGGGGGAGCATCATTGTCTCTGCCCACTCAAGCCCATTCATACTCATTTATATACACTCACACTCACCCACACCCATCCACACCCACTCACGCTCACTCTGACCCAGAGCTGTTCCTATCCACCCATTCACCAGGCCCAACCATCATATACCCCTGTGCAGTGTCTAACTTATGCCTCTCCTGTTCTCCCCTCTCATTATACCCACCATACCTCTCATGTCTGTTCATAGCCAACCATATCTAATGCCCCAGTCTATATCTAATTCCTCTTGTTTCTTCCAAAACAAATTGCTCTTTGGCATAGGGGGACCTCTCTGGATAGAGCACTGGATGCCACCTTTTGAAATACGGGGATTCCTTTGTTTTGTTAAAAAATGTTATGGGCTCACATGTTAGCAGCAATATTTGTAGTCATTCTTTTTTTAAATTTTTATTTATTTTTTTAATTGCAGTAAAATTGCTTTATAATGTTGTTTTTTTTTTTTTTACATCTTTATTGGAGTATAATTGCTTTATAATGGTGTGTTAGTTTCTCCTGTACAGTGAAGTGAATCAGCCATAGGCATACATATATCCCATCCCTCTTGGACCTCCCTCCCACCTCCACCCCCATCCCACCCATCTAGGTCATCACAGAGCACCGAGCTGAGCTCCCTGTGCTATACAGCAGGTTCCCACTAGCTATCTATTTTACACATGGTAATATATTTATGTCAAACCTAATCTCCCAATTCGTCCCACCCTCCCCTTTCCCCGCCATGTCGTTATTTATTTTTTTAATTGCAGTAAAATTGCTTTATAATGTTGTTTTTTTTTTTTTTACATCTTTATTGGAGTATAATTGCTTTATAATGGTGTGTTAGTTTCTCCTGTACAGTGAAGTGAATCAGCCATAGGCATACATATATCCCATCCCTCTTGGACCTCCCTCCCACCTCCACCCCCATCCCACCCATCTAGGTCATCACAGAGCACCGAGCTGAGCTCCCTGTGCTATACAGCAGGTTCCCACTAGCTATCTATTTTACACATGGTAATATATTTATGTCAAACCTAATCTTCCAATTCGTCCCACCCTCCCCTTTCCCCGCCATATCCACATGTCTGCTCTCTACGTCTACGTCTCTATTCCTGCCCTGCAAATAGGTTCATCCTGTTGATTGAACAAACAATGTTAAAAAAAGCTGCCTTGAATTCAGCAACTCTGAAGCATCGGTACCAACTAGAAACTCAATTGTGCATTGATACAGAAGCGTACAATTTATCGAGGTTGCAGACAATGCTTCAGGTACATATGGATTCAAGAGTCCTTTGCAGTATGCCGTGGTTCTTGAGTTGGAAGCTGCTGAGGTAGAAGAGTGCTAACGAGCTTGCTGGCCAGTGAAGCCGGCCTCAGGGTGTGAATCTAATGTGTCGCTCCAAGAGCAGCTCGTGGTTGGTTGTAATCCTTAGTCAGTAGCCGAACGTCACTTTAACCACATTGCCTGCTCTCTCCTCAAGCACAAACCCCCTTTGCAATACAGACCTCGACTCGCCATGAATAGAAACTGCTATCTGGAAAGTGATCCATTCTCTCCCCTGCTGTGGTCCACTCACCTCCAGGGTTTCATTTCGCATTTGATGCCCCCTGAAGATGCTAACATTATGTCAAGAATTTTCTGCAAGCGAAAAGGGTTCATTTAGGGAGCTCTGCCTGAGCTGAGGAGAGATTCCAGGACATGTGGTGCGAAGTGGCCAGCGGACGAAGCCTAGACCACTGGGCCCCCATAGTCTAGTGCGGATTTCATCACTTTCTCCCGCTTTCCCACCCATCCTCCCTGTATCACCCAGACCACCTGTCTCGTCAGTCTTAAGGACTTCCAGCCTAGGGTCAGCCTCTGCCAAGGGCAGTGAAGGATGGTTCTAGAAGTATAGCTGCTTCTTAGAAATTCCTGAATCCTCAGTCTGCCCAAGGTTCTTTTGACTTTCAAGGGTGAAGTCAAATTGGCTCACGTCCCTTCTCGGGTATGGTGACTCTCGACTATGCACCCATCTCCACAGCTGAAATTGCCTCTTCGGCTGTCGTGCAGCCCATATGGGGTTGAGTAGGGAGCTGGCTCTTTTTAGTGAACACTGAGGATGGTGGGATGGGTTATGCCACGGGGCAGGGTACCTCAGTGGCTGGTTTTCTGGAGGTGAGTGGTCCCCATTCTTCCAAGGTACGGCCAGCTTCCCTGGCCACTGCTCTCTGCCCCCCAAGTCCTCACATTCACTGCACTGACTAGAGACGGTCCACATCCCCGTCTTCCTCTTGTGTTACAATTTCTCCTGTGTGGTCCTGTATACCAGCAGCCTGTGGTTCCCTCTTCAACTTGGAAACGAAGATCCCTTCTACATCTTTGCTTCTCGTACAAAGTCTTCTCAGTTTCCAGGTCTCTAACAAGTCCCTCCCCAGTTTTCAAGCGAGGCTGTGTGTGTACATACTTATTTTTATTTTGTATTTATTCTTCTTTTTAACTTTTTAATTGGAATTTATTTTTTAGAGCAGTTTTAGGTTCGCAGCAAAATTGAGCAGAAAGCACAGAGTTCCCATAGACTCCTCACTCCCCCACTCTCACGGCATGTCTGTTTTTATAGCATCTACAGACTTTCTATGGATTTGGGGGTGTGGGGTTGGCCACAGCCTGGGCTACCATCTTGAGACCAGAAGTGCATCCCATGTGCAGGAGGAAACCCAGCATCTCTCTTAACACCTCAAGGCTGTGCTAAGCCCTAGCCTCTGCTGAGTTCTTGATCACCCTATGGCACCCCTGAACGTTCTGTGCCTTTTCTCCACTGAATCGCCCCTCTGGGGATCACATCACCTCACCGGGCACTTCCCCATCTTCTTCACTGCCCCAGAGCATCAAGGTGTGTGTGAAGCACAACTTAGGAAAGTGCTGGGACATTGGGGAAGTTTCTTTCTCAGACCGGCACAGTAAAGGATGTAACATGGATATTAGGAATCCTTGGGCACAGAAGCCCCTGGGCCGTTCCTGGTTACTAAGTAACTTTTCTGGTATTCTTGTCTCTTTGGGCTCCAGGCTCTACTGCCTTCCTTCCTTCTTCTCTCTGGCTCCATCCCCCAGCCCCCCATTTTCCCCATAGTTAACACAGAGCTGGTCAGCCGCATCTTTATCCAGGTCCTGACCTTCCAGGCTATGCACAGAGGGTCTTGTTTTCAAAACCCAACACCCACGGAGGTGTGTTTCCGCACAAAGACGCTTCTCTTTGTGAGGAGAGCTTGTGATCTGCTCTCTGTCCTTCTTTCCCTTTGCCTGTGATACTTTCAGCCATAGATTCACAGAAGCTGGGGCTGAGTGAGACCTCAGAGTCCATCTGATGAAACACTCCCATTTGATGCTTGGCAGTCAGAGCCAGCTTGCACCCCTCCCGCCTCCAGGGCGAGTGGTGGGCCACCTTATTTTGTCACGTGGACAGTTGATGCCTCTTCTTGAGCTTCTGCTCCCTAATCTGTAAAAGGGAGACAATAGACTAAAATCTGCCTCCAGGGTTGTCCCGGGGATGGACTGAGGTATAGACTGGTATAGACTCAGTGGTGGGTACGTGTGCACTATTGCTGTCCCGTCTTGGAGCAGAAGGAAGCGGTCTCACAGAGTGAGCAGATCTGTCCTTGACCCTGTTTGTTTTTAGCCAGAGCCACCGTGGAGGCTGTCTGCCATGGCATGGCACACTGGGCAGCCAGAGATAAAGAGTGGCCCCTTCTTGGAACTTCTGGGGGTGACAGTGCCTGCCATTGGGCAGGTCTGATTTTGATAAAACTACAGAATTTCTGGGAGATTGGTGGCAGAAGGAGATGCAGGGGCTGGGGAGAGGAGCTCTCTGGGAGGCCCGGGGCTGGCGATGTAAGCCTGACGGCGTGTAGGCTTGGGTATCAGCTTTGACGGGACCTCAGCTATGTGGGATAATGGGGAGGTGATGTAGTCTGAGCCACGGGACTCCTGTAGGAACCTTTGTGCCTTCACGACTTGACCTTAGAGAGCGGACTCTGCCTGACACATGCCATTGGCCACAGACAAAGCTGCTGTAGTCACAGACTGAACCCTGACCTGGCCCCTCTGTCAGGCCAGGCACGTACTGGTTTTCACCTCTGGGTGAAAGCTTGTCGTCACTCAGGGTCCCTTCCCACGCCCGCCCCTCCAGGGGCCTCTGTCGCTGCCTGTTGGCGGCAGCTCTGAAGCTGGCAGATGGCATATGTCTGCCTCAGAAGGGTTCCCAGTTCCGTTTGCAGCTCCCCTAGGATACCACTGATGTTCTCCAGAGGGGCTGTGAAATTCTCGGATAATTCTCAACATAAAAGTAATTTTAATACATTTTCATTTAAAAATAATAAGTGCCAGACAGAATCAGGAAGTCGGTTGCAGAAGGAAGTCAAGAAATGAAGCCAGCCACCATGGACCACCTCCCCTGGGAGAGCAGGCGAGGTGCCTATGCTCACAGCCACCCTCCGTAGGTGTCAGATCCCCAGATCCAGCTGGGGGGGGGGTGGCCCACACACTCCATCAGCACTCCTACTACATGGGAGCCTGAGCCCCAAACTCCTTGAAGGCAGAGCTCGTCCTTTGGCGCTGCTGAGACAGGTTTATTACAGATCAGGGAGTCCCAGGGACCCCAAGACAAATACACTGACTTTCCCCACCTCCCCCCGGCACTCTCTCCCTTCTCCTTCCTCCAGGTTAATGTGCTGACATCGTCTCTCTTCTCACCGCCTCATTTATCCCCACAGCTCCTTAATTTCTCAGACTTCCCCTTCCCTCTTCTCTCTTCCCCTCGTCTGTCTCTCTACCCTTTTCTTCTGTCTTCTTTCTCCTCCTTTGGAGTCAGAGAAACAAGGACTCAAAGGCTGGATAGAAAAGAGTGGATAATCTGGTCCAAACTCCCCCTTCTTTCAGAGTATTTCTGTCCCCTCCCATCACTGTATTTCATTCTCACGGTCTTTGACCTTCATCTACTTTGACTTCTCCCTGTTTCTGACCCTGTCACTGTTGCTGGGTCTCGTCTTGCCCCTTCTCCCTGCTCCATTCTTGTCCTCCCCTCTCCCCTCCATCTCTGTCCCTATCATGACCCTGTCTTTGTCCCCACATCTCAGAGGCTCTAATGCTTTATTTGTCCCTTCTCCCTGCTGCCACCTCCTCTGTCTCTATCCACACCACCTTTGCTCTCCCTGTCTCCTTTGTCTGTCTCTCCTCGTTCTGTCTGTCTGTGTCTGTGTCTTTGTCTTGTCCTCATCTCTGTTTCATGGCCTTTCTTACTGGAAGGCCTATAGGAGGTCATGGCTTCAGCCCTTGTTTCTTAGTCATTTGGGAGATGTTGAAGACTGGGGGTTTCGGTGATATCTGACAGGGTGAGGAGTCAGGTCCTGGGACTTTGGTTTGGTCCTACAGGTGACTTTTCTTCATTCTCCCCCATCCCTCCCCCTTCTAGTGCCCCAGGATGGGACCTGCACTTACGAAGGAGCCGTCACACTTGAGCCCTGGGTCTGAGCTGCTTAGAAGCTGGGGAAGGACAGGCTTTCTTTGTCCTTGGGGCATCAGCTCTGAGGTGGACATTTGTTGGTTTGGGGATTATCTCCTGGCTGCCACTTTTCGAGTGGATTATCTGGAGAAGGGCAGTGAGCTGTTCCTGATCTGCTCTGAAGGTGATTCTCAAGCTCAGACTCCTCTGTACTACACAGTCTCCTGAAATTTTTCGTGGTCTTGAGAGATGGAAGAACACCTGGGTGGAAGAGACAGGGAGAGGTGGGGCTGGAGAGGGAGACACACACACACACACACGCACAGGCTATTTTTCAGTTTGTATGTGTGTGTTTTCTCTCTCCTGAGCCTGACGTGACTGCCTTACTATTTCCTTCCACCTGTCAGTATCTTATTCTTCAAGTCTTCCTGATTTGCCTTTCTCCCCTCTCAGCATCCCTGCCCCCTGCAGTAACTCCTTCTTCTCCTCCATCTTGGGACACATGACTTCTCCCTCTTCTCTTATGACCCGTATCCTGCCAATTTCCTACCTCCCTTTCCATTTTTTAGGGAGTGACTAATAGTAGGGGTGCAACGACAGTTGAATTGGTTTCTCCTCTGTACAGTTGGCCGTTTGCCTCCATCAGCCCTGCTCAGCACCTGCTCACAGGTGACTTCCCTTCCCCAAAGGACCACCAGCACAGGAATTGGGTGTCATTGTATTAAAGGTTTGGGAGGGATAGAGGGACGTTATTAGATTGCAACCCTGAACAGCAAACAAGTCTGAATAATAGACGTTTCTGATCTTTTGGGGGGAAGTTTCTTTTTAAAATTTTAAAAGCTTTTCATTTTGGAACAATTTCAGACTTAGAAAAATACTGCAAAAGTAGTACAAAATATTTCCATGGACCTTTAATCCAGATTTCCCAAGTGTTAACATCAAACACACAGTACAATGATAGAAATCAGGTAATTAATATTGATGCAGTGTTATTCAAGTCGTAGACCTTATTTGAATTTTCCCAATTGTTGCAGAATGTCTTTGGTGTGCCCCAGAATCCAACCCAGGATCACATGTTGCATTTAGTTGTCACATCTCCTTAGTCTCTTTTAATTAGTCTTTCTTTGTCTGGTGAGCTGTATTGTAGAATGTCCCTCGATTTGGATTTATCTGATGTTCTTTATGATTAATTCAGGTTATATATTTTTGGCAAGAATACCACAGAAGTGATACTGCATCCTTCTCAGCGCTTCCTACCGGGAGGCACATGGTGTTGAGATGTTCCATCACTGCTGATGTTACCTTTGATCCTTTGGGTTCAGGTGGTGTCTACCAGGCTTCTCTGATGTTAAAGTTATCAGTTTCCACTTGTTGCATAATAAATATCCTTTGGGAGGATACTTTGAGACTGTAAATATCCTATTTCTCATCATATTTTTTGCCCACTGATTTTATTTTATTTATTTATTTTTTAACATCTTTATTGGAGTATAATTGCTTTACAGTGGTGTGTTAGTTTCTGCTTTATAACAAATTGAATCAGTTATACATATATCTCTTCCCTCTTGCGTCTCCCTCCCTCCCACCCTCCCTATCCCACCCCTCTAGGGGGTCACAAACCACCTAGGTGATCTCCCTGTGCTATGCGGCTGCTTCCCACTAGCTATCGATTTTACATTTTGCCCACTGATTTTAGCATCCATTAATGATTCTTGACAGAAACATTACTACTGTGGTGTTTGCCAAATGGTGATTTTCTATTTCCATCAATCCTTCTATTTTTTAATTAATTAATTAATTATTTGGCCGCGTTGGGTCTTCATTGCTGTGCGCAGGCTTTCTCGAGTTGCGGCGAGGGGGGGCTACTTTCTGTTGTGGTGCGAGGGCTTCTCATGGCGGTGGCTTCTCTTGTTGCGGAGCACGGGCTCTAGGCACTAGGGCTTCAGTAGTTGTGGTTCGCGGGCTCTGGAGCGCAGGCTCAGTAGTTGTGGCACATGGACTTAGTTGCTCTGTGGCATGTGGGATCTTCCTGGACCAGGGCTTGAACCCGTGTCCCCTGCACTGACAGGTGGATTCTTAACCACTGCGCCACCAGGGAAGTCCAATCCATCTATTTTTATTGGTTGGAACTCCAATGTAAGAAAGGGCTTTCCTTTATTCATTCATTCATTTTATTCATACTAGTTTTGGCTCATGGACACTTGTTTTATTCTATAGATTATAATCCATTATGATCATTATTTATCCTGTTCAAGCTATCTTAGATTTGACCATTGTGAGCCTTGTTAAGTTAGCACTTATATCCTATACATGCTCCATCAGTTTTATTTAGCATTTCCTTACTTTCCGATGATCCCAGGATCATCTTGTACTTTCCCTGTCCAGCTCTGGAATCAACCATTCTTCAAAGAGCCATGGTCTCCTTATGCTAAGTGAAATACGCCAGGCACAGAAAACAAATACCATATGATCTCACTTATATGTGGAATCTAAAAAAGTTGACCTCATAGAACCAGAGAGTAGAACAGTGGTTGCTAGAGATGGGGGTGTGGGGGAGATGGGGAGATGTTGGTCAAAGGGTAAAACTTTCAGTTATAAGATGAATAAGTTCTGGGGACCTAATATATAGCATGGTGATTATAGTTAATAATAATGTATTGTATACTTGAAATTTTCTAAGAGAGTAAATCTTAAGTGTGCTTACCCCGCCCCCCACGTGCAATGGTAACTATGTGAGGTGATGTATGTGTTAATTAACTTGATAGTGGTCGTCATTTAACTATGTATCCATATCTTAGGTCATCGTGTTGCACATCTTAAAAAAACTGATAGCTTAAAAAAAAGGAGCTATGGTTCCAGTTAATGGAGAATGATATTTAGAAGCCAAGATCTGGTTTTTAGGTATGCTTATTGATGCTGGGGTGTCATTCCTTCTAGGCCCTTTCTGCAGACAGAACTAGGAAACCTGTGTTGTGAGATAATAAATGTTTGTTGTTTTGAACTGCCAAGTTTTGTGTCAGTAATAATAGTTTTTAGGTAGCAACAGATAACTAATAAGGTTTTGGATGGGAAGGTCTTTTCAAACATTTTTTAAACTAGAAATTTTTCTAACTTCTAATTTTATTGCCCTGTGGTCAGAGAGTGTTGTTAACACTGTTTCTACTTTAAGGAACTCACTGATGTTTTCTTTGTGACCTAATATATGTTTGATTTTTGTGAGGTTCTGTGTGTGCCTGAGAAGAAAGCATATTCACTCCTATCAGAGTAGTATAAAGTTTGAGATATATATATATTCATAAGGTCTACTTTCTTGATTATGCTAATTAATTCAACACTTTTGCTGAGTGCCTACTATGTGCCAGGCTGTATACTGGGCTCTAGGGGTAGAGATGAAGAACTCAGTTCCTGCTCTCATGGAGCTGATGGGTTTATAGAAATAGGTAATCTGGATTGTAGGAATCATTCATTCCTGTAAGGTCCTCTGCCTTTCCTCAAAGAAACACCACTGCGTCCAGATCCTCCTCCTCTCTCTCTGATGGGCCATATATCGTGATCTTAGAGGGGTCTTGCCCCTATCACATGGAGGAGAGTGGCTTTCCTGGAGCTGGCTGTGTATCTGAAGGCTCTTTGTCCTTACTCTGCCTCTCATTACACGCAGCTGTACTGGCTGACCCTCTCAAGCAGGTTTCATGTCACAACCATGTTTTCCAACCTCCTGACCCCCAGTTTGACTCCAAACAGAACCTGGTCTGCTTGGTGCCCATGCTGGACCTGGTGGTTCTCTCCCCCAAATTTCCTCCGTCCCTCACGCGTGGGTGAGATGACTACATGCAGTGACCGTGTTGTTTTTAGAGCATTGACACGACTCTAGTTCCAAGAGTTTATTCTGATTTCTTTTTACTCAGTCAGGTTCCTAATCTCACCCCCTTGCTACAGTATCTTGTTCAGTTAACCCAGGCTTAAGTCAGTCAGTACAAGGCCTTCTCCTGGCCAAAGAGGTTAGCTCAGGGAGCTAACCATGACCCAAACTATGCCATCTGGATGTGAGGAGAAGATTCCCAGGGGGTTATAGGAGAGAAGGTTCTTCACTGGCCTGAGGGATACATTGAAAGCTAACCCTCCTCTCTCCAGATGGTGGAATATAGAAGGAATACCTGGAACTTCTGCAGCCATTTTGCCACCATGAGGGAAGCTGACACTAAAGAAGGCAGAAAGGAGAAATAAAAAGTACCAGGTCCTTGACGATATTGTTTAGCCACTAAATCCAACCATCTCTGAAGACTGCCTTTCCTCAAGAACGTCCAAGTCCTGAGTGGATAAATCCTTATATTGTTTAGACTGGTTTGAGTTGGGTTTCTGAACTTGCAACAAAGATTCCTGATAGGATCAGGGTCTGTAAAGATTTCTACTGACTGGTTCTTCAGTCCCTGCCTCCTGCATGACTCTTCTCAGTCCCATCAGGGAGATGCACAAGGTTCTACTCTGCTGACAAGGCTTCTTGTCTGGTGTAGCATCAACCTGCACATGTAGGGGCTTTGGGTCAGATGCACATGGGTGTTCAAATTCCATCAGTGTCCCTCACAGCTGTGTGGCCTTGGGACAAGTTACCTAACCTCTCAGTGTTTAAGTTTTCTTCTCTGTAAAATGGAACCCTCCCCCCCCCCACAAATGAATGCCATTCTTCTTAGGGTTCTTGTGAATGGGGCCATGCATATAAAACCTGGCACACAGTAGGACCACAGCCAATGTTGCTTCCATTTCGCTCTGTTCCTGCCTCTTCATCATAGAGCATGCTTTCCTGTGCATCAGGCCTTAGAGGAGATGCTGGTCCTCCAGATGTAGGCATCTCTGACTTAGAATCTCAGTGATTTCCTGAGAAGAAAACAAATCTCCTTTGCCAGAGAAGATGAACAGCTCAGCCATTTGCTAAAACAAATATTAGCTCAGTGTTGTCCGGGGAAAGCAAATGGCTCCAAGAACTGCTTGTGTTTGTATCTTTCAAGGAGCTGATGAATGTGCCGTTGAGGACAAACATCTTGGGGGGTTGTGGGAGGAGGGGCAGCCATTCTGAGAGCTCCCACCTCACCTCCTGTTCCTCCTGCAGGCGTCATTTGTCTGGGACTGGGACGTTTATCCATCGTTGCCTTCCCTGTGTCTTAGGGCTGGTCTTCTGGTCGCCATGGCCACTCACACCTGGGGCCTAGAGCTGGCTTCACCAGTCAGACTGGCTGTGCATTCAGATAAATCCTGGGAGTTTCAGGGGGAATTCAGCCCCTGCTTATGGTGTTTATGGCACACATGTCAACCCAGGACTCATCCACACTGGCACCATTGATACTATGGGTCTGGTCATTCTTTGTCGTGAGGGGCTATCTTGTACATTGAAGGATGTTGACAGTACCTCTGGTCTCTCCCCACTAGAGACCTGTAGCACATCTCCCCCAGTTCTAACAACCAGAAATGTTGCTAAACATCCTTGGGGAAAGGCATCGCCTTTGTTTGAGAACCACTGTTCTACCCAAAGGCAGGGAAGAACTCTGGAATTAGCTATATCTTGGTTCCAAGTCTGGTCCTATCACTCACCAACTGTAATGTTTGGCTGGTTAATTAAACTTCTCTGAGCCTCGATTTGCACACCTGTAAAATGGGAAGCACCATAGTACCTGTTTCATAGGATGGTTGTGAGAGGATGAAATGAGATCATTTATAGGGAGGTGCCTGACATTCAGTCTCCTTGATACATTAGACCGTTCCTGGTAGATTATAAACTGCATGAGGGCAGGAATCCTGCCTGTATTGTTCACCACTATGTCTCCCTCACCAGCACAGGGCCTGGCATACAGATGGTGCTCAGGAAATAAATTTTGTTATTGGGGCTGCTCTGCACCCCACTGAACTTTCACTTTACTGCTACTTCATCCTCTTGGCAAATCCTGGCCTCCCGGGGTGGGGGGAGGAAATCTTTTCTCCTTCCCATCTGGGTTTTATACACTTATCCTAAGCTCACACTTGCCTCCCTTGCCCTCCCCAGGACACCCTGAAGAAAGGTTCTAGAAAGCCCACTTTAGCCCTGGCTCATTCTCACCACCGCTGTCTCAGTTTCATGGTACCCAGGAGCATCTCTCTCTGAATTCCTATTGCTGACTCCCAGAGCATCCTCCAGGTCATGGCTCATTGGCAGAGCAGAGATGACTGACCTGTATCTGTGTCTAATGATCAAATCCTTTCCTGCTCAAATGACCAGTTCTGCCCACCTTACCTGGATGACTCATACATAAGTACTCACATTGGTGGACTTTTTGTCATTTCTGTAATCTGAAGGCTAGTTTGAGAAGCATAGCTAGGTTCCCAGAATGATTTCTGTCAAAGGAAGAAGGGCATCACACTCTGGTAATACGTGTCTAGATCTGTACTAGGACTTCTGAGGACTCTGGAGAACAAGACAGGCTTCTCCCTGAAGGGACTGACAATTAAGTAGGGAAGTCAAGACTAATAAGGTGACAAGTAAAGAACATACAAGCTCTAAACTTATGACAAGAGCTTGTAAGTGGAGATGGAGAAGCCTCTCAGGAGGCTGGTTTTTCTAATTTCTATCCTCCACCTGCTTCACCTCTACCACCAACAGTGGAGTTTAAGCTTCGTCATCTCTGACCTGGAATGTTTCAACCAGCTCCAACTGGTCTTACTGCTCCCATTTTCCTTGAATTTGCCTCCACAGAGCTGCCAGGGCAATTTTTCTAAAATGCTACTATGATTATATCACAGAACGCCTAGAATCTGTTTAAAGTTAATCACGGTGTTATCTGTAATCATGGAACATTGGAAACAATTGGGGAATGGTAGATAAGGAAATATTTCATAGCCATGAAAACCCACGTTTTAAAGACTAATTAGAGACATGGATAAAGATTTGTACCATTACAAGAAAAAAAAATCTGGATTCAAAACTATGGCACAATACAGATTTAGTAACTAGATATGAATATAATTGCATGGAATCACAAGATTGGAATTACCGGTATCTGGAGAAAAGAACAATGGCTCTTTCTAGTTCAGAAGATACAGAAGATTTTAAATTTCTTCTAGACTATAAATTTTATGAGGTTTAGATATGGTCTATCCAGCTTGGCATTAATTTCCCGTGCCTAGCAGAGTACCTGGCATACAGTAGGCACTCAAAACATTTGTTGAGTGGAATTGAGTATAGTTTTTATCATTTCTAAATCTTGTCCAAAAACATGGGCTTAGGTTGCATTTCTCCAGAAGCCGATGCTGAGATAAGGATTTGAGTGCAAGTAATTTGTCTGGGAGGGGATCTCAGGTGGGGGTGGGGAGGTGAGACAGGGAAGGGAGAGGAGCCACATGGAGAGGTTATCGAGGAGATTACCACCGTGGGCAATGTTGGTGTGGCCTTGCTGGGCAGCTCTGGAGACTGTGTAGAACACACTCTTAAAGTTATGTTAACAGAGGGGCCAGGAAGCTGCAGTATTGATCCTCCAGTTCCCGTCCTCCATGGCTGAGGGCAGCACCTGGGGGAGATGAGCCCCCAGGTGACCGCAGCGGGACACACTCATCACACCCTGGAATGGCATGTGCTGAGGGGATGGGGCAGGGCACTGATAGGTCTGTTACGTGATGATTTAGAGATAATAAGAGAAATGTTTTTAAAAGATTAATGTGTCATTAATAATGGTCTTGGGTAAGTTGCTGAAACTCTCTGAGCCTCAGTTATCTCATGTCCAAAGTGGGAACAGCAGCACCCGTCTGGCCTTGCTCTTGAGGCTCAATGGGAGAGGGTTTGGTGTGTGTGCGTGTGATGGATAAATGTCTGCGTCTCCTTTGAATTCATATGTTGACGCCCTAACTCCCAGTGGGACTGTATTTGGAGGTAGAACCTGTGAGGAGGTGATAAAGGCTAAATGAGGTCATAAGGGTGGGGCTGTAGTCTAATAGGGCCGGTGCCCTTATAAGAAGAGGAAGAGACACAAGAGCTCTCTCTCCACCATGTGAGGACACAGCAAGAAGACGACTCTCTGCAAGTCAGGAAGAGAGTTCTCACCAGGAACGGAATCTCTGGGCACCTTGATCTTGGGCTTTCAGCCTCCACAGAACTGTGAGAAATAAATGTCGTTTAAGCCACCCAGTGTCTATGGTATTTCGTCATGGCAGCCTGAGCTGACTAGTACAGGGTATGTATTTAAAGCAAGAAAGTGATACAAATGTAGCTCATGCTTTCCTGGGTCTGGTTCTGCAGAAGGTGAAAATGAGATCACTATAAGAGTCAGTTCTCACTTTGGGTGCAGGAACTGCTGCAGGTCTGGGTTCAGTTCCTCCTAGAGAATTCTGTGAGTGCCCAGGGGGTGGATTCCGGGTGCTCTGTGATGAGTCCTTTCAGGGACCCCGTGGAGCTGTGTTTCTCTCTCTTCTGCGCTGCTCACGGTGGTGACGTCTTGTGGCCCTGTCCGCCCAGAGGGAGAAGCAACAATGCAGAGGCCCGTGCTGCCTGGGTCAGGACTGCCGGCGTGTGGTGGTGATGTGGGTACTGAGGGTGTGGTCCTTTGTTTACCTTGTTTTCTCCGAGGCTGCGGGAACCACTGCTGGGATGCCCTGGGCTCTTGATGCTCCCAGAAGTGCTCCCAGTGTTTTATTACTCTTGCATCTCTTTCTCATTCTCTGAGTCACTCAGTGGCATGACCCATACTCAGAATCACTCCTCCTGAACCTGGGCCCTTGGTCTTTGAATTATGCGTGTGGGTCTGACTCTTTTGTCAGAGTGAGCTCTTCCACAGGAAGTTCCTCCACCCCTTGTGTACATAGATGCACAAGACCTTCAGACTGGCCCAGATATGACTGGGCTGTTCTAGGCTGACTCTAAGTTAGGCTGAGACTGGACCTCTCCTGCTGCCTGCATCCTGGTTAAGCCTGTGTGCTCTCCAGTTACCTGCTTTGTGGCTTTGGCAAAGTTAACCTTACTTAACCCCTCTAAGCCTTCAACTTTCTTATCTGTAAAATGGGGGTAATAATAGCACTTTTCTCATTGGGTTGTGAGGATTAGAAGCAATATGGCATGCAAAGTGCTTACCATGTGCCTGGCAGATGCTAGGGACTGAATTGTGTTTCCCCCAAATTCATAGGTTGCAGCCCAAAACCCCAGTGTGATGGTATTTAGAGATGGGCATTCGAGAGGTAATTAGGTTTAGATGAAATCATAAAGATGGGACCTTTGTCATGGGATTAGTCCTTATAAGAAAAGACCCTGGAGAGCTTGCTTATTCTCTGTCTCTCCAAGAACATGTACCGTGTGAATACATGGTGAGAAGGTGGCCATCTGCAAGGCAGGAAGAGAGCTCTCACCAGGAACCAAATCAGCCGACACGTTGATCTTGGACTTCCTAGTTTCCAGAGCTGTGAGAAATAAATTTCTGCTCTTTAAGCCACCCAGTCTATGGTATTTTGTTATGGCAGCCTGAGGTGACTAAAACAACAGTTAGTAAGCTTTCTATATATATATATTTTTTTTTTTTTACATCTTTATTGGAGTATAATTGCTTTACAATGGTGTGTTAGTTTCTGCTTTATAACAAAGTGAATCAGTTATACATATACATATGTTCCCATACCTCTTCCCTCTTGCGTCTCCCTCCCTCCCACCCTCCCTATCTTAACTGTTGTTAAATAGCAGTAGCAGTTGTTATTGTTTACTACTTTTATTAGGGGGAGAATACAAGTTTCCTGACAAGAGGCTGAAGTGATCAGAATTATTGCTGATCTAGTGTTGCTAAGATCAATAATATTTTCAAATGAAAATCAATCTGGAAAGAACCCTAAATACCACCTGGGTCCAGATATAAGACCTGCTTCCAAGCTTACCTGGCAATTTACAAACGCTCAATGATCTAAAATTCTTTTTCTTGCCCTTCTGTCCTGCCTCCTCCCCGAGTGCAAACATTCCGCTTGGCCAGTCTTTCTGTTCCCTTATCTGCAACTCAGAGTTGAAAGGATCAGTATGGTCCTGCATCCCAGGGACGAGATGAGCTGATGTTCCCAGGAATCTCGGGTGACCAACTCTTCTGATTTACCTGGGACTGTCCCAGTTTTAGCACTGAAAGTCCGATGTCCCCGGAAACCTCTCAGTCTCAGGCAAACCTGGAGGGTTGGTCACAGTACCGGGAATGCATGTGATATCCGTTCACTTGCAGGCTGGCCACCCCACGGCAGGACTCACCAGAACCTCCATCTTGACAGTGCTGAGCAAATCATCAACTCTCTCCCTAGTATCTTTCTGGTTGGAATCACCAGGACCCTATTTCTGGAAAGAATTCTTGGAGCCGTGGTGGGAAGACCACTGCGGGGTGGCATGGGGCGGGTCCATCACTGACATTTAAGCTGAGCGGAGACACCATGTGATCAGAAGTCTTCTCTGCTAACCTCCTCGGTGCTTTGATTAGAAGCACTGAGAGGGGAGAGCCCTGTTGGGAACCTGTGCTCAGGGCCACAGGGCCAGGGGAGGGGGCGTTCCCCAGTGAGAATGACACCAACTGCCTTTCCCTGGTGATGATTCCAAAGAGGGTCGAAACATGCCCTGAGGATGCCATAGTGATGGGTAGTTTTAGTGTCTGTTTCAAAGTTTCTTAAGAGGTCTCTTTATACAGTCAAAGGCTGCAAGGTCAATCTCAAACTCTTCTTGTGTCTGCAGCAAGAAATGAGAAATACACAGGAGGAAAGATTCTGCCCGGGAGCATGAGAAGGGAGGCAGGGAGGTGCAGCAGATAAGATGGAGAAGCAGATGGATCCTCCGTCCCTCACCCCAGGCTTGGAACAACTCAGTCCCCCATCCTGGACATGGGCCAGTCACCTCTGATTGGCCACATACTGACCTCTAACCCTGACCACCAACTGAGCTCTGACTCTCATCAAAGACCCAGGCTCTGGCTACACACTGACCCTTGATCCCTGACCCCCAGGCAGCTACTGGGAGAGTTGTCCATGGGTCTTGTTTGCAAATCTTCTCCAACATAGTTTAGTTTATCGTAACTGAGTTTTCTGCTCCTTTATTCATCGTATATTAAAGGACTTAAGTATTATAACTAATTTGCTAAAATTTGATAACACATGAAATCTGCCATTATGAAGGGAAACATACATGGACAAAATAATAGATTTTATAAGATCCTTGAATAGCAAGCAATACAGTTGTAGTTGTCACCATTTTGATATCAAGATAGTTTAACAGCCTATAGTCGTAGCAAAGTTAGGTCTGGTTTAAGCTAGAAGTGTAAAATAGCTCTTTATTTTAGGGTCACCTATATTTTAAGTTGAACATTTGTTTATTTAAAATTTTAGTGTATGGTTTTGGAAAGAGAAAAGGTGGTCCTTGATCCTGGGCACAGATAATTGTCAGCCCTGCCTGTACTGTTAGTAAGAAGAGGCATCGCAAGCAAAGCATATAAGTGGTTTCTGGGTGAGTTGGTCCCTGGCTACCAATGATGCTGTCAGAGGAGGAAACTCAGAGGTGACCACAGGTTAGGCTGGAGGGGGCCCCAAGTCTTGGACCCCTTAGCCCAAGTCTCCGCCTCTGTCCTGTCCTGAAGTCTCACAACCTCTTCACCTCCTCTGACGGCTCCAGGATGGTTCCTGGGTCCAGCCAGAAGGGGTCTTAAGCTTCGGTCCCCTGTAAGAGCAGACAGCGCAGCTCCGTGTTCACGCACTGCCTTGCTGCTTTCCTTCAGCCTCCATCAATGCCCCAATTACCAGCAAATTGCAAACCCTCGAAGCCACTCTCTCTGCATATTAATTCAGCAAGAGTGTGTGCATTAGGTAGCCCGGACCTGCGCGTGCCCGCTGCTGTTATTTGCTCGGCAGAACCAGGTTCCTTGCTGGACCTTGGTGGGAAGTTGAAAAGCAGTGTCAGCTTCTCCCACTCTTAATTAGGGCTGGGCTTTCTCCAGTAAATCACTGATCATTATCAATGAGCTTGTAATTTTATGTCCCAGAATTAGAGGTTGATGATGAAAGAGAAAAACTGAGAGGCTGCAGTGCAGGCCCAGCCTCCGTAGATCTGGGCATTCTTTTAATTTATTCCACGGTGACCTTTTCCTACAGTTTTGCCTAGACTTCCCAGAGTTGCAATATCCCCTTCTCTTTGGGAAGGGGAGGGCTGTTTGCTCTTGACCTTCGGCAGCGGCCAGCCATCCTGGCTTGTGAGGAGTCAGCTGGTGGCATGTCTGGCCTTTGTACAAAGAGGAGGCACAGGGGCTGGCCCGGGAGCTCTCTCCTCTATGCCTCGCTTCCTCTTGGTCCTGGGCAAGCCTAGGGCTGCCTCTGCGTCCACTGCTGGGGTGGTTGTATGCAGTGCAGACAGAGCTCATGGGGCTCCATCCACACCACACCAGAATGGCAGAGGCCCCAGCCTCCCTGGGCTCTGATACTCCATCAGGACCCTGAAGCCCATGCCCCTCTGTGGGGCAGAGCTTGTAGCTTTACCTGTATCCACTCCCCTTTCTTCCACCGTGACATCTCACTTCACCTCCTCTTCTCTCAGTCTAGTCGTCAGGGTGACATCTCCCCCACTTTAAGATGGTCTTGGGTCCCAGCCCCACCGTCCTCGCAGGAATGGGCCCGTGATCTGAGTAGTTTCAATGAGACTCAGTCCTGTTGGAATGGTTGGAAAAGGAAGCTCTCTTTTGGCTTTAGTTGCTAACCTGGGACAGAGTAAGCGTGGAGCTCCCAGAGTGTTCTGTTTGATGACTGCATTTAAAGACCATGCCAGGACAACATTTACAGGCGGGTATTGAATGCCTACCATGTACTTAGTCTTGAAAGAATATGGCGGACAGAGAAGGGGTTTTAAATATCCTTGAGAAGAAAGAAAGGGTAGAATTTATAGAGGAAACCAAAGAAACATCAGTAAATCTTTAATGAACAAATCTCTAGATTAGTGTATTGACTAGATCACCCAGGGAGCTCCATCAGGATGGAGGCTGCTGGCTTGTTCAAGCTCGTGGCAGGTTGCCACTACCCACCTGGCTCTCGGTGAGCACAGAGGGGTCATCTTGGTGCCACAGATAGGTCTTTTTTTTTTTAAATCATAAATTTGCCTGTCTGCACAAGGCAAGTGTTTTTATTTCTTTTTTTTAATTTTTGAATTTTATTTTATTTATTTTTTATACAGCACGTTCTTATTAGTCATCAATTTTATACACATCAGTGTATACATGTCAATCCCAATTGCCCAATTCATCACACCCCCAGCCCCACCCCGTGCCGCTTTCCCCCCTTGGGGTCCATACATTTGTTCTCTACATCTGTGTCTCAATTTCTGCCCTGCAAACCGGTTCATCTGTACAATTTTTCTAGGTTCCACATATATGCGTTAATATACAATATTTGTTTTTCTCTTTCTGACTTACTTCACTCGGTAGGGCAGTCTCTAGATCCATCCACGTCTCAACAAATGACCCAATTTTGTTCCTTTTTATGGCTGAGTAATATTCCATTGTATATACGTCCCACGTGTTCTTTAGCTGTTCATCTGTTGATGGGCATCTAGGTTGCTTCCATGACCTGGCTATTGTAAATAGTGCTTCAATGAACATTGGGGTGCATATGTCTTTTGGAATTATGGTTTTCTCTGGGTATATGCCCTAATATTTGTTTTTCTCTTTCTGACTTACTTCACTCGGTAGGGCAGTCTCTAGATCCATCCACGTCTCAACAAATGACCCAATTTTGTTCCTTTTTATGGCTGAGTAATATTCCGTTGTATATACGTCCCACGTGTTCTTTATCTGTTCATCTGTTGATGGGCATCTAGGTTGCTTCCATGACCTGGCTATTGTAAATAGTGCTTCAATGAACATTGGGGTGCATATGTCTTTTGGAATTATGGTTTTCTCTGGGTATATGCCCAGTAGTGGGGTTGCTGGGTCATATGGTAGTTCTATTTTTAGTTTTTTAAGGAACCTCCATACTGTTCTCCATAGTGGCTGTATCAATTTACATTCCCACCAACAGTGCAAGAGGGTTCCCTTCTCTCCACACCCTCTCCAGCATTTGTTATTTGTAGATTTTCTGATGATGCCCATTCTAACTGGTGTGAGGTGATACCTCATTGTATTTTTGATTTGCATTTCTCTAATAATTAGTGATGTTAAGCAGCTTTTCATGTGCTTCTTGGCCATCTGTATGTCTTCTTTGGAGAAATGTCTCTTTAGGTCTTCTGCCCATTTTTGGATTGGGTTGTTTGTTTTTTTAATATTGAGCTGCATGAGCTGTTTATATATTTTGGAGATTAATCCTTTGTCTGTTGATTCATTTGCAAATATTTTCTCCCATTCTGAGGGTTGTCTTTTCGTCTTGTTTGTAGTTTCCTTTGCTGTGCAAAAGCTTTTAAGTTTAATTAGGTCCCATTTGTTTATTTTTATTTCCTTTACTCTTTTCTACACTATCATTACTCTGAATTCTTTTTCTGAAGGTTGCCTATCTCCATTTAGTTGTTTTTCTGGGTTTGTTTTCTTGTTCCTTCATCTGGTACATAGCCCTCTGCCTTTTCATCTTGTCTATCTTTCTGTGAATGTGATTTTTGTTCCACAGGCTGCAGGATTGTAGTTCTTCTTGCTTCTGCTGTCTGCCCTCTGGTGGATGAGGCTAAGAGGCTTGTGCAAGTTTCCTGATGGGAGGGACTCCACAGATAGGTTTGATGTCCATCCCCTTCTAGCTCTGATCTCCTGCACTACCTTCTAGTAACTAGAGTCCTGTTTGATCTCTGCTCACATCTGTCCCCAGGGGGAAGCATGATGCAGTGGTCAGAGCAGTGAGGCTGGAGTCGGGAGAACTGAGTCTCCATCTGGTGGGGTCACTCATAACTAAATGACTTTGGACAAGTGGCATAACCAATACAAACTTCCATTCCCTGAAATGCCTCTCCTTCCCTCCCTGCGTTGCGGGGAGCATCCAGGGAACCATGGAAACAAATGTAAAAGTTCCAGTGGACTTGGTGCCTGGTGGCGTAATCCTTCTGAACTCAAGGCCTGCCTGTCAAATACCCACCCCAGGGAGGCTGTGATACTTGCTAGTATATCTCCTTCCAAAATACTCTGGCAAGTTGCTGTGAACTCTGAACGCAATTTGGAGCTTACTTAGGAACTCAGGAACTCAGGAATTGCCCTTGTTCTCCTGATCATCACATCACTTCAGGAAGGAGATTTCCCTTTGGATACTGAGATCAATAACAGGTTTAGATCACCAAGGGCCTACCTGGGTCCTCTTTGGTTTTTGACTTATTAAATCTTGAGGAAACTGAGGCTGAGAACTTGGGCACTGTTTTCTGTCAGCTCTGCCTGTAGAGTGAGTAAGAAGAGGCTTCGCAAGCAAAACACTTGAATGGCTTCTGAGCCCGAGTTGGTCCCTGGCTGCCATGATGATGCAGCCAGAGGAGGAAGCTCAGAGGTGACCACAGATTAGGCTGGAGGGGGCCCCAAGGGTTGGGCCCCTTAACCCAAGTCCCTGCCTCTGTCCTGTCCTGAAGTCTCAGAATCTCTCAACTGGGCTCAACCCTCACCCCACCAGTGGGCTCAGCTCCTCTGAAGCTCCAGGATCGATCCTGGGCCCAGCCAGAAGGGGTCTTAAAGCCTCCATCTCCTGTTCTGGGATGCAGTCTAGCTCTGACCTTGTGTACCACTTCCCATCAGGGTCTTCTGCTGTGTTTTGTTCCCCATGGCTTGGCCCCATATGAAATCTGACTCTATTTCCTCTGTGACTCCAGGCATTGTAGGTTTTGTCTGGTCTCAAATTTCATGTGTATTTCAGCTCCTCTGGGAGTCTGGGGGCTCCTGTCCCCTGGACCTAGTCTATTCATACTGTGATCTTCCAATCAATCTTCTCTTAAGTTAAGGCATTGTTACCAGACAGAGTGGGTGCTTGGTAAATAGTAATTGGATGGATGGGTGGAAAATGACTTGGAGGAAGAATGGTTGGCTGGCTGGGTGGGTATATGAAGTGATGCAGTGATGATGGATGGATGAACTGGAGGACGGACATCGAGTACGTTGGTGGATAGATGCATAGGTGGGGTTCATTTTGGCAACGATGAGCTTGGCTTGCAGCCCCAGATCCCTTCACTGTCACACTCCACTGCCTCATCCTGGCACCTCTGGTCACAGCCAGCCTGTCCCCGGCTCCTGCCCACCTGCCTGTATCTTTGCCTGGTGCCCCCATTCAGCTGTTTGGGGTGTGCTGGCAGGTCTGGTTGGTTTCTGGTCCCTGCCATCCTCAAATTTGGCCTGCCGTGTGCCAGGCACCTCCAGCAGTGCCACTCATGATCAAAGCCATGGATGAGAGCCAGCCTGGGCAAGGAGGTGTGGAGCAATGTCTTGAAACGCTGGAGGAGTCAGCCCAGGGCCCACTCGCCATTCTCCATTCTTCTCTCCAGAGGGGCAGGAGCGTGCTTTTGTCAGAAGTTGTTTCTGACAACTAGCTCTGCTTTTTCCTTTATGAAAAAATAATCAAAGCCCAAATGTGGCTGGCAGAGTTTCTGAAAGTCAACAGAAAAAAGCAAAGGAAAGGAGCCAGCTGAGATGGAGATAACATTCAATGCCTCTGACTAAGGCAGGCCTAATGAAAACAAATCTTTAAAGCACAGAACTTGGAAGTTGGCCCCAGAGGGAATGGAAATCTCTGAGATGGACACTCCTCATGGGGTGAGTGGGTGGTGATGCTGGGGTACACACCCTGACTCCAACTCCCCCGGCTCCTCCTAGAGCATCCTGGCTACTGAGCAAAGGGCCCAGGTCTCAGGTCTCAGGATCCTGATTTTTTTTTTCCCCGCCCACAAGGAACCTGCAACCGGGGCTTTGGGGAGGCACAGTGCACAGCCTGTCAAGACCTCCCTGAAGCCGGCAGCTCAGGGACAGGACCTTGCCTTCCCAAGGCTTCTGAGGGGCTTTCTGAGTCCAAGAACATTTGGTGCCTGTCCTTCGAATGTGCCTGTTACCCACCCATCTTTTTAACTCTTACTTAAAACACTCCCATCTGGCATCAGCCTCCTGATGGGTGTTGCTGCCTCTCCTGCACTCCTCCTGGCCCTTCCTATTTGCAACCCCAGGAAATGTCCTGAAGTACCTGAAGTGATGTCACTCCTCTGGTTGAATGTTCTAAGACTGGGTTGAGGTCCTCAAGAGCCCCTCATCCCCCATGAGACAGAGGCAGCAGCATGGAAGGCCCTTGGTTATTTGGCCCTGCCCAACTCTCACCCGTAGGCTAAACCTCAGCTGTGGCTTCTCTACTTTTATTTTTACTTGATTTTATTGAGGTAAATATTGTATGATCTAAAATTAACCACTATCCCTTTAAAAATGTACAATTCGGGCTTCCCTGGTGGCACAGTGGTTAAGAATCCGCCTGCCAATGCAGGGGACACGGGTTCGAGCCCTTGTCCGGGAAGATCCCACATGCTGCAGTAACTGGGCCCATGGGCCACAATTACTGAGCCTGTGCTCTAGAGCCCACGAGCCACAGGTACTGAAGCCCCTGCACCTAGAGCCCGTGCTGCACATCAAAGAGTAGCCGCCGCTTGACGCAGCTAGAGAAGGCCGCGCAGCAACAAAGACCCAATGCAGCCAAAAATAAATAATAAATAAATTTATTTAAAAAAAAAAAAAAAAAAAAGTACAATTCAGTGGCATCTAGTACTTCGCGCCTCTATCCAGTTCCAAGACGCTGTCATCACCTCAGGGGGAGACCCTGTACGTGCTAACCGTCACTCCCACCGCCCCCTCCCCTGGCCCCTGGCAACCACTAGTCTGCCTTCTGCCTCTATGGATTTGCCTGTTTTGGACATTTCGTACAAATGGAATCATTCAATATGTGAGCTTTGGCTTCTTTCACGTAGAATAATGTTTTTGAGATTCATCCATGTTGTAGCGTGTGTCAGCACTTCATTCTTTCTTTGGTGGTTGAATAACATTCTATCGTGTGTATACATCACCCTTTTTTTTCTCCGTGCTTCCATCGATGGACATTTGGGTTGTTTCCACCTTTAGGCTCTTGATGTTGTTTGCGCCCACCGTGCCCTTTCACCTCTGTGTGCCTCCCAACATGGCGCTCCTCCGAATATTACACGCATTCTCCCTTTTTCACCTGACGAACTTCTGTTCATCTTTCCAGACTCTGCCCGAATGTCACCTCTGTGAACCACACCCCCTTCTGCACTCCATGTGCAGAATTAGGTGCAGATGCTCTGGGCTCCATGGTGCCAGGTGCTAGAACTCTTGTATTATATTATAGTTTTATTTTTGCTCTCCCTTCCTTCCCAGACTGGGTGTTCTTTGCATACAGGTATCCTGTCTGGGTCAAGTTCACCTCCTTAGTGCCCAGGCATGTGCCCAGGCAGGTGCTTATGAGAATGTTTCCTGGAGAATGAGTGAATGGGGGTGTCCATGTGCGGGGCCCGGGGTGGACATCTCTGAAGTCTCCATCACAGAGGTTCTGGGAGGCTGTGGCTGGGCTCTTGGGGGCCCAAGGTGCCCCAGAATGGCCTCACTTGGCTCCTGGCAGCTGTAATATTTGTTTGCCTTCCTCTTGCATGCAGTGGTCAGCTGCCGGCTTTGCGCCAAGCAGACATTGTCATGCTCCATTAGGATTGCTTTTGTTGCTACGAGCTGAGGTTTCCACTGTTGCTAGGTTGTCTTTTGTTTCATATATATCTCAACATTTTTTTTTCTCCCACTGGCAAATAATCAGTACCCAATTAATTCTGAATTTCTCATTGTTTGTTCCAGCAGTCGAGCTCCTTGCATGAGCAAAGAATGATCATTCAATGTTTTCCCTGCAACAAACCGGGAGTGTCGGCAGGGTCACACCCGGTCTTGAGGAGAAGAGCGAGTGGGAGAGACAGAGAGAGACAGAGAGGTTTGAGAGAGACAAAGAGAGAGGGAGATAGAGACAGAGACACAGAGAGAGGAAGACAGAGATACAGAACAAGAGTGAGGCAGAGGCACAAACAAAGATAGAGACAAAAAGATTTGGAAACAGATGCATAGATACATCAGAGCCATAGTCACAGATGGACAAAGAGAGACACACTTGCAAAGAGAGAGACAGAGACAGAGACAGGGATAGAGAGACGGGACAGCTGGCTAGGAAGAGAAATACCAGAGGCTCGGCCCTCCTCCTCCAACACAGAGACGACGCTCTGTGAAGAGGCATAGCGGGAACTCAGCTCGCCTCCTTTGACAGAGGGACAGAGCTCTATGAGGAGAGAGGTGGGTCGCCAGCTCTCCTCCTCAGACAGGGACAGCACTGTGTGCTAAGAGATGTTGACTGTGCAGCCCTTCACCTCAGAGAGAGGACGAGCCCTCTAGGAGGAGACGTGCCGCAGGCTCAAACCCTCTTTTCAGTCAGAGACAGCACCCGATGAGGAGACATTCGGGATGGCCAGCTGACTTTTTCAAACAGAGGGACAGAGCTCTACGCGGAGGAATGCTGGATGTCAGGCCCTCCACCTCAGACAGAGGATCAGCCGTGTATGGGGAACGATTCAGTAGGGAAAGCCCACTTTTCAGGCAGAGACAGCGCTCAATCAATGAAGACAAAGGCTGAATGGCCGGCCTTTCTCAGAGAGAAAGCCCTCTGAGGAGAAATGCTGGATGTCTGGTTCTCTTTTGCAGACGGGGAGGCAGCTCTTCATAAGGACAAAAGCTCCTGGGTG
>NW_020172446.1:9197704-9255238 GCF_003031525.2 Neophocaena asiaeorientalis asiaeorientalis | reverse complement strand
GGTCAGCCCTCTTTTTTGGGTAGAGAGATAGAGCTCTATCAGGAGAAATGCAGCGACCCACTCTCTTTTTTAAACTGGCCGCTCCCTCTAAGGAGAAATGCCAGAGGGTTTTCTATTATGTGTATTTTACCACAATTAAAAAAAAGAAAAGACCTGTAGAAGTCCAACTTAAAAAAAGCAGGAAGTGGCAGGATGGATGGATGTAGATCTGGCCAGTGGGCTGTTGGTAGAGAGGAAGGAGGGAAAAGCTTTGGGGACACCAGGTGGGTGACCCTGGACAGAGGGTGGGGGCTCTGAATGCACAGAGCGAATAAAGAAGGCGAGTCTAGACCGAAGCCGAGTTCATAGCCCTAACAGTGAACCCTGAGGTGCAATTGAAAAAAATGCTTAGATGAAAATGACTTTTCCTCAGAAGAAAGAAAAAGCAAGAACCACAGATATTTCCTTCCCCAGCCGAGGATCTACGGCATGAAACTGTGAACAGTATATAAACACTTTTTTTAGGGAAAAATAGACTCCTAAGTATGTTTCTTAGTGAATCAAGCAATAAAAATCATCCATCACCTTCTCCCCTGTAGGAATGCTTGCCTGTAGGTTGGGCCCTCCTCCGCGGTGCCCCACCCTGAGATATTCTTTAATCTGGGGCCTTGTCCCTATATGGTCTGGCTTGGCTTCTCACGGGGAGGCAGACAGTCAATATGTAGGATTTATTTGCCTTTATCAATGTGGCTTATAACCTGCGGGTTTCCTCCAGTGATGGCCATGTTTTGCTGTTTGGTTGTCCAGAGGTTTCATTTAAAGATTAAAAAAGAAAGTACCTTGGTAATGAAGCTTGTTCACGAAGCGCTGTGTCCACCTTCCCCCCACTCCCCCAGCAAGGGTGTAGGGGAGGTGAGCAGAGAGAGGGGAAGAGAACCAGAACCTGCTGAATACCTACTATGTGCTGAAGCCCTGGTAGGTGCTTAGTCTTGTGAGTTAGGAAATGTTCGTCTCATCAAACTGTGGAAACCGAGGCCCAAAGTCTAAACTGTTCATTAGTTGGCAGGTGAGGGTTTGGAATTATGACTCCATGCTCAGTGTTCTGCTCGCTCTGTCCGATTCACGCTGCTTCTGCTTTGGAATTTAACCTGCGAGCCACAGGCAGCCACCAAGGGTTCTGAGCAGGGTGACATGGTCAGAAATGAGTTTTAAGAAGTTTCTGGCAGTGGGGTGGCTGATGGATGGGAAGAGGAGTGTCCGGAGGCAGAGAGATCAGTTCTGAGATTGTTGCCGTTGATTTGGTAAAAAATGATGCCTGCACTAGGGCGGAGGCAGCCGGAAAGGGACGGGGAGAATGTATTAACCATATGCGCATATTATGTAATTTAGTTCTTAAAAAATGATTCTTGGGAATTTCCTGGTGGTCCAGTGGTTAGAACTCCTCGCTTTCTCTGCCGAGGGCCCAGGTTTGATCCCTGGTCAGAGAACTAAGATCCCACAAGCTGTGTAGTGCCACCGGCAGCACACCAACCCCACCCCCACCCCCCCAAAAAAAGACTCTTGGTGGTGGGAATTATCATTGCCATTTTATGGATAAGGACACTGAAGTAACCTGTCCCAAGTTCACAGCCAGAATCTGAAACTCGGGTTCATATGACTCCAAAGCTCCTGCAGTTTCCTCTAAAGCACACTGCCGTAGCTCTTGCATGGGTGGTGTCGGCTGGCATTGGATCAGACTCAGGAGAAAGAGAAGATGGAGGAGATTCAGAGGTTTCAGCCTTGGTGGTGGAGCCTTACTCTGAGAAGGGGGGAGTCTGGGGGAGCAGGTTTGGACCCAGTAGGGCATCCCAGTGATGACAGTGAGCCAGCATCTGGACACTGGGGAGGCTGGTTTGGGAGTCTTCAGGGTAGATGTGATCTCTGGAACAGTGGGAGTGAAGGGGAGGGAGGAGAGACAAGGGAAGGAAAAGGAAAGAGAACAGAGGAGGGAGGAGGGGAAGAGAGGTGCTGTGAGGACCTCAGGGAGGCCAGTGCCCAGGGGTTAAAGGGGGGAGGAGGGAGACTGCAAAGGAGACTGAGGGTGAAGGTGAGGCGGGGAGAAGGGCAACAGGGCAGTCAGGCCAGGAAAGGGGAGAGGGTGATCACAGTGAGATGCTGCCCAGAGGGGCGGAGCAGGAGGCAGAAAGGACGTCTCTCGATTGACCCTCATTGGTGGGGGGTCAGCGGCCTCGGAGAGCTGGGGAGGAAGGTGTCTGGATGGGGGCTGCACTGCAGCATCCCCTGAGGGTCTCCCGTGAGGACTCGAATCAGTCTTTCTGTGCAAGTTATTTTTGCTGTTAACCCACGTGGTCGTGCCTGGTAATTATAGGGTAAAAGGAATTAAGAAAGACATAATTTCCCCCCATCAAAGCCTGATGGTTTTACATCTCCACCTCGCACTGGCAGCCAGGCTTTCTGACTTCACAGGTGCCACTTTGATTTCAGTCACGTAGGAAGGGAATTTGAAACACTTTCAAAGTGATTAAAGAGAAGAAGCTATTGCAAATTTGGGATAAATGCAATAATCACATTAACTGTTTGTGGCCATGGGGCTTTCAGGAGGGGAGTCCTTGCGTTAGCGGCCAGTGGGGCTGGGGCAGGTCAGAGCAGTGGTGGCAGATGTGGTGATGGCATTGCCGATGCAGATGGGGGTGCCCTCACTAACCAGAACGTTACTTCTTCCTCTTGCAGCTACTGTTTACCGAGCATTTCCCCCTCATCCCGTGTTCTCCCTTTAACCTTCACCAAAGCCCCATGAGCAGGGCCTTATGATCTTTATCGTAAGGACACCGAGGTCCAGAGAAATTCGGTCTCTTGTTCTGGATACACAGCTGGAAAGTGGCCGAGTACGGATATAGAGTCATTCCTGCCCGGCTATTGAAACCGCTCAGCCTCCCACCTCACTGTGTTAGGGTCTGTCTGTCCTCTGCGGTGTCCCAAGGTATCCCTTTTTCACGTTTAGCAAAACAGACCTGGACTGAGTGGGTGGGATCCTGGCTGATTATTTCCCCGATGCTCCCGGACTTGAGGGAATTCGTGTGGCTCAACCCCTCCATGGGGGAGGCAGCTCCGAAAGCTCAGGAAGGGTGATAAGAGGCTGAAAGCGCCATCCAGAGGAAGGATGAAGTGAGGTCACGGAATGAAGAGCCAGGTGACCAGGCCCATGAGGAGGGTCCAGAGGAGGTGATGTGAGGAAGCAGCATCTTCTTCTCCCACGGGACCCTGCCGTGGCCGCAGTGACGGCATCTCTGAGCTCTGGCTGTGGGTCCCAGGAGCCCTTCCATTACCCCCACATCCTCTCGACACTGGGATCAAATCCACACATCTCTCTCCTTCACTGAATGTTCAAGCACCAATATTTTCTGGAATGAGCAGGTGTCTTGGACATCTTCATGGAGCAACTTCAGTTTTTCCCCTTTAAACCGTCACTGTGGGCCTGACTGCCCCCTGCTCTGATGAGATCTCCAGGAACCCCACACTTCTCGGCTTACACTTGGATCATAAAATATCCTCTGGTCACCTTAGCCCCCAAGACAGTTTCAGTTCAGTAATTAAAATGTCCTGTGTCTGGAGTAACACCCAAAGCTCCAAACTGTGTTTCAAGCTTGCAGTCGGAAAAGGGAGTAGCGAGAGATTTGTCTCTTTACCTCTCTGTATTAGTTTCCTACTGCTGCTGTAACAAGTGGCCATGAACTTGTATTATGTATCATCTTACAGTTCTGGGTCTATTATCTTACAGGTCTGGATTTATGATATTACAGTTCAGAAGTCTAAAATGGGTCGGCAGGACTGCATTCCTGGTAGAGGCTCTAGGGGAGAATCCATTTCCTTGCCTTTTCTACTTTCTAGAGGCTGCCCATCCTTGGCTTGTGGTCCCACGTCACTCCAATCTCTGTCTCCATGGTCACATCTCCTTCTCTCCAGGGCGTGCTATCCCGACAGCGAATCCCCTAATTTTATCATGTGCAATGTGAATAGGCTGAGATTTACCCAAATCATTTCTCCAAAGAGTTCTTTTTTTTTTTTTTGAGGTACGCGGGCCTCTCACTGTTGTGGCCTCTCCCGTTGTAGAGCACAGGCTCCGGACGCACAGGCTCAGCGGCCATGGCTCATGGGCCCAGCTGCTCTGCGGCACGTGGGATCTACCTGGACCGGGGCACAAACCCGCGTCCTCTGCATCGGCAGGCGGACTCTCAACACCTGCGCCACCAGGGAAGCCCCCAAAGAGTTCTTTTCCTCAATTTCTTTCTTTCCTCTTGCATTTTACTAGAAGCAGCCAGAAGAAACTAGCCTGAACCTTCAACACTTTGCTTGGAAATTTCAGCTCCCATTCCAAGCTCATCGCTTACCAGTTCTGCTTTCCACACACTGTAGGACACAATTCAGCTAAGCTGTCTGCCACTAGGCAGCAAAGATCCCCTTTCCTGCAGCTTCCAATAACGTGCGCCTCATTTCCTCCTGAGCCCTCACTAGAAGCATCCTTAACATCCGTATTTCTTCCAGTAGTCTGTTAGCGATGACTTAAGTGTTCTCTAAGAAAATATAGGTTTTCTTACTGTGCCCCTCACTTCCTGCTAGACCCTGACTGGAAGAGTCTTTAACACCCACATATCTACTAACAGTCTGTTCCAGACAATCTTGGCTTCTTCTATCATGTTCCTCAATTTTCTTCCACCCTCTGCCCACTGTCCAGTTTCAAAGCCACTTCAACACTTTTGGGTGTTTGCTACAGTGGCACCTCACTTCCAGGTACCAAAATCTGTATCAGTCCGAGTTCAACCAGAGAAGCAGAACCAGTATTAGATTTGTATCAAGAGGTTTACTGAGCAGAACTGGCTCACAGAATTGTGGGGCTGGCTAGGCAAAGCTGACATCTGGAGGGTAGGCCATCAGGAGGAGCAGGGTGAGCTCCCTGGCATGAGCTCCCTGCTCTCTGGAGGTGGAATTTCTTCTCCTTCAGGGAAGTTTCAGCACTGCTCATAGGGCTTTCAACTGATGGAATCAGGCCCATTCAGATTTTCTAGGACAGAATCCCTGAAAGTCAACTGGTTATGGACTTTAATCACGTCTATGAAATACCTTCAGAGCAACCCCTTTGTTAGTATCTGATTGAATAACTGGGGATTGCAATCTAGCCAAGCCGCCATATAACCCTGACCACCGCGCTCGCCCACTCTCCCCTCCCCATGCCGCTAGCTACTGAGGCGCCTGCGGGGGTGGGCTGGGGCAAGAGGAAAGGTCAGAGGGCAGGAATGGTCCCCATAACCGGTGGGGAATCTGACAATTATTTCCTCTAGTGTTGGCTGCTGTTTACAACTGACCCTTTCTCTCCTGGGTGCTTTTGAGAGCTTTCAGATCCCTGGTTCTTCGACATTTGCCGGATAATGCTGCATAACAAATGGCTCCAAAACTCAGTGGCTTAAAACCCAGCATTTATTCTCATGGTCGTGAGTCTGCAGGTCGACTGTGATTCTGTTAACTGAGACTGTGCTGGGTTGGTGCGTTAGCTCCAGGCTGCGGGTCCGGTTCACTGCTCTTCCATATTCATTCTGGGGTCTGGGTTCAGGGCCACCTGGGGAAACTTCTTCCCGCGGTGGATCACTGGAGGGCAAGAGGGGAGGCCTAACCAAGCAGGCACATCTGTGGCCCCTGCTCCAGTAGCACGCTTTCCTCTGGTCACGGGCATTTTTCTCCTTCTCAGTCAAGCGTGTCCCCCATGCTGCTTGCTTTCTGCTGGACACTGCATTTGTGTTTGGAGATGAGACATTTCCTGTAAGGTCCGCTGTGCTCCACTGAGCTGGGCGTTGTGTGAGCTGTTCATTAGGGCTGCCTGTTAGCTCTGATTCCCTTCAGTGACTGAGAACAGTTTATTCTGCTGAAGGACCAGAATCTTGGCCCCTCCCAAACCTCAAACCCAGAGGTTTTTGGCCACCTGGGCACCATAAGATTAGGGTAAAAAGTCCTGGCTGGTGGCTGGATGTGTGTTTTACACCATGTGACACAGAGAATTCATTTGGGTAATGACAGGAATGAGTGTGAACACTGATTACATCTGCAGGTACCAGCCAAATGAAATGAAGTGTAACTATATAATGTTAGGCAAATTTAAAAGATCGTTATTTCTGCTGGGCCAGACTGATACTTCCCAGCGTCAAAGAGTCACCTCTGAGGTCAAATCCAAATTGCCTGGTTTATGCTTCCGTGAATCTAAGTACAATGCGAGAACACTTTCGGCTAAAGAAGCGGGTCCTGCTAGCCAGCCATCTGTGCCTCCGTACCATTCCCCACTGTTAAGCCCCCTCTGAGTGGTGGCCTGGCGTGGCCCAGCCGGGTAAGTTGCATCTTTGCTCTGTGAGAGGAAGAGAGGCTGGCTGTCCCCCAGGGGAGGGGAGAGCGCTCGTGTGGCTTCCCACCCCGCTTCTGAGGCTGGAAAGTTCCAGGGCTCAGCAAGGCCTCAGCAGTCTGCTAATGGCCTCACCTTGCCCGAATTGGCCACTCACCCTTCAAGTCCCAGTGGGATTCAGTCCTTGCTGAAGCCTCCACGCTGACGTGGATGTGTCTTCCTCCTGTCTGCCACAGTGTCTGCTCACCTGTGTGCTGTGACACGGTCCACATGGCATTGTAGTCACTTGTGGATTTATTCTGTTTCTCCTAAGCTGTGGGCCACCGCAGGCCTGGCTCGGGAGTATCTTTGGGGCCCCTGACAGGCAGCAGACACTCACTGGGGGCCAGCTGAAGACGTGGAGACAAGAGGGGAGGCAAGGAAACATCTTTCCCCCTCAGCATCCAAGGGACCCAAACTGGGCTTCTGGGTGAGGCAGCCGTGTTGCAGGGTTTTTCTGTGGAGATGCGGAGTGGCTTGGTGTTTGGCCATGACTTTGAGGGGATGAACTGAACATTGCTTTTCTCTCTCTGGGGATGCTGAGGCATCAGCCCATCTCATCCCAGCTTCACTCGCCCGGTGGCAAAGCAGACATGTCTAGCAGAATCCACTGGTCCCTGACTGCTTGTTAGGCAACACGGACCACTGGATGGAACATTCTGGCAGAAAAGAACTATTAAGTCATCCAAATGATGAGCTGACTATTCAAAAAATTGTTTCAACTCCCTCAAGAACTTCACAGCTTTTTAGCAGTGAGACCTGGAGAAAGTTACTTTTTCTGCAAAATGGGGTCAATAATAAATCTACTTGATAGGGCAGTAGTGAGAGTTAAATGAATTAATATATACAAAGTACTTAGAAGCCAGCCTGGTACATAGTGACTGCTACGTAAATGTCCTGTGATAGGTCTCTTCTTTATTATCATCATCGTCACCATCACCACCGTCATTAGACTAGGTTATTAGTCCCAAACATGGGTCTCTGGTCTGTGGCTGGCCTGGGAGGGAAGCTTTTACCAGCTAGTCAAAGTGAGAACTAAATGCCCGTGTATTATATGTATAGTGTTGCCAGCTTTTCTTTTTGTGGAAGGTTATCTTTTTTTTCTGCAATGATGTCCTTCCTACTCTCTTAGTGCTAACATGGGATTCTTCAATGAAATATTAATAACTGCAGATTTTAAAAAAGTCCCATCTGAAAACAAGAAGCTGCCCATGCTGAGGGTCTTAGACATCACGAAGTCCAGCTTACTTGTTCTTTGGGTGAGGAGGCCCTGCTCAGAGGGTAAGTGACTTGGCCGAGGTCACGAGCCAGAATCTCAACCCACCAAGAATCTCGGGAGTAAACTTGCTCTTTGTTGGGTTTAAAGTCGTTCCCTCCAAAGGAAAGGAAGGGCCCCTGAAAGCCAGGTGAAATTCTCCTCAAGCATCAGTAAGTCAGAAAGTATAACTAGGAGAAGTTGTAAACATTTCGGTCAATTCCACGGAACTTGACTGAGCGCCAGTTAAGGCCACGTTGCATCCTAACGAATGCCTGTCCGACCCCTGCTGCCACCTCCCTGCCCCACAAGGCCAGCATTGGTTGTGCCCCTAGGAAGCACCAGACTTCACAGGGAGGGATGCATGATTCGCTCCATTTGACAGGGGAAGAAACTGAGACTTGGAGAAGTACCATAACTTACCCTGGGTCACACAGGCAGAGGCAGAGCCGAGAGGAGCCCAGGTTTGCCACCACTGCAGGCACTGAGCGTGCACTCGGCTGTACCCAAAGTCTGTAACTGAGTGCACGTTTGTGTGTGCGATTATTCGATTCACGTCCATCCCCTAGTGGCTCTCCTGGGGAACAGAGAGTGAATGCCTTTTGCTTACCTCTTCTCCCCAGCACCCAGCACAGTGCCTGGCGCAGAGTAAGGATTCACTGAATACTTAGCGAATGAATGAATGAATGAATGAATGACTGTGTTGAGAATCACCCAGGGAAGCTGGTTAAACATCAGAATCCAGCCCCTACTCCACCCCAAGATGCGAATCCAAACCTGGGAGGCGGGGTGTACACATCTGCCTTTTAAGCAAGTGCCTGGGCAGTTCTGGTGCCCACGTCCTTTGAGAAATCCAGCAATTGGGAAGTGAACTTTTCTGATCATCAGATGGGAGGAGTTGGTATTTTATTCTGCAGGCAATGGGGGACCACTAGAGGTATTTGAGGAGGGGAAGGGAAGCCGTCCGGAGTTGCGCTTTATAGAAATTCCTTGATGGCTGTGCTTGTCTCCTTACCTGTTACTGATGCCCACTGCCCCACCTCCCCCTGCCTCTTTTTGACAACCAGACTGACTCTGAACAAGGGAGATTCATGACAAACCTCACTGGGCAGCAGCACAGAGAGGCCTGTTCACTCCCAGCCTTTTCCTGCCTCTCTGACAGCAGGCAGGCCGTTAGGGGCTCCCTGGCCTTCCGAAATGCCTTGTAAGCGCATTTAAGCCCTTTGTATGAGGCTCTCCTCTGCCGTAATTGGGCCTTCACTCCGCTGCACTTCCTGGCCACAGAGCTTGTTAGCTGCCTGGCAAAGTTGTGAATTCATGGAACGGTCAGCGAGGCTCATCTTCCATAGACAGCCCCTCGACGTGATCACCCACGGGACTCCCATGATCCAGGAGGGTGCCCCACTGCAGAGGAGGAGAGAGGAGTTAGGGTTCAAGTTGGGAACGGGGTGCATGACAGAATGGAGGTCTCAGCCCTGGGGTTTCTACAGATCTCAGTTCAGTTCTGTGCATGTTTGCTGAATGTCTGTGTCTAAGGCTGCTGTGTTGGGTTTGCTGCCAACCCAGTTACCACAAGGGAACAATAACAGCATCTTCTGATTCTAGGCTGCGTTTCCTTGGATGTTTTTGAGAAAGAGTCTCATTTGGGCTGTGTGTCAGCATGAGGGGAGTAACCCCCCTGGATGGAAGGGGGCTGGCAGCAGTGCTGGACTTAGAACCCAGCTTAGTGGAGAAGGCTTCCGCGGCCCTGGCTCCATGGCAGAGGGGACCCTGTGGAGCCCTGTGTCTATCCAGGGCTCCTAGATCCCGAATTTTTGAAGTGGATCTCGTGTGTTTTTTCTTCTGCTCCTTGGTTGACATTACCAAAGTGCCTCTAGGCTCTGCAAAGCTGCCTTGGACTAGGGACTTAGGTAAACCGTGTATGCGAGGGAATGAGAGGAATCTTTGTCAAAAGAGAGTAGAAAGGAATTTGTAAAGAGAGGAAGAGAGGACAGGAAGATTCTGCACCCTCAGGTTTGAGTCTGCAAGTGGCCTTGTAGACTCAAGCTGGGGCAGATGGACAGGATCGCAGAAGCGAGACTAAGAGCGAGAAATGTTTTCACAGCACAACTTCCACCAGATGCATTAGGAGGTGTGGGAATTACCTTCAAAGTACTGTCTTTGAGTCACATCTCATTCTTTTTTTCTCTGATAATTCAACGCATAATTTTTGAGTGACTATTATATCATATTATCCTAGGTGCTGGGGATATAGTAGAGAACAATAAAGACATATACCCTCAGGGAATTTATATTCTGGAGACACAGACCAAAAAACTGAATAGATATTTAAAATAATGGCAGATAATAGGTGCAATGGAGAAAAGTGAAGCAAGAATGATAGAAATTGTTGCTATTTTAGATGCAGTGGTCAGAGAAGTCTCACTGGAGGGAGTGACGTTTGAGTAGGAATGATGAAGCAAGCCGTGGGAATACTTGAGAAAACATTTTGGGCAAAGGGAACAGCGAAGACAAAGGGCCTGAGTGGGAGCCTCCTTGGTGTGTTTAAGGAAGGGAGGAAGGCAGTGTGGCTGGAACGGAGTGAAGAGCAAGGAGGGGGGTGGGAAGAATGCAGTCCGAGAGACAACATCTCTTTCCTCCTCTTTGACATTTAACTCCTTAAATCCTGAATATTATCATTTTTGAAAAAACGTTTTCTGGAAACTCCTGGATTCCACATTAGCGGCTTCCAAAAATGTGCTCACTTCTGGTCCTGTGTGGGGGTCTCATAGAGCTGGGCTGCCATACCATCTTTTACCAGCAGTCATCACTAGTGCACCTAATGCCTTCAGTTCTCCCCTTCCCCTTACTTCCAAGCCGCAAACATTTATCGAGGGCATGCCCGGGGCTAGGCACTGCAAGGCTCCTAGGCTATGATGACAAGTTAGATATAGTCTGGTGGAGTTGAAGTTCAAGGCTCCCGTGAAGTGACCCTTGTGATTAACTGACTTCTGACTTTACTGAAACATAACTGGCTGGTGCCCACTCTGCTTTTGCCCTGCTGTTGGGGACAACGCAGGCTCTGTCCCCCATCTTCCTGCTTCCTCAGTCTGGGCCTCAGACTACTTCCCAATCGAGTCAAGGCCTTTCTGCAACCTCAGCTACCTGACATTTTGCTTTTCGTCTGAGGTCAGCCTTCCAGAAAGAGAAACTCCCTTGTGATCTTTCTGAGAAGCAGTGGAAAAGAACAGTCCTTCCCACCTTTGAATCTTATGCTTTAAACCCCCACCCAGTCCAACTTGCTGGATTCTCACCACAACCCTGAGGACTGGGTATTATTATTCCTATTTTGCAGGGGAAGCTAAGGGTCAGAGGGGCAAAGTCACGTTCCCCAAAGTATTATATTGGTTACAAAGTGACTGCCTCTCCCCTCCAGACCTGCCCTTCTCTATTCTCCTTTGCAAAGCTGGGGCTGAGACCATATTCTCACTTGGCCAATTGCTTTCCTATTGGGTTTTGCCTATAGGGGGTGCTAGAAGGGTTCTGGAAGGCAGGAGAAGGGAGAAGAGACACAGTCCTTGTTTTGCCTGAAATCTCTTCCTTTATAGTGGGGTCATCTTTTGGTCTAGCTGTCACAGATGCTAAATGTCCCCTGGGCTGATTCTCTGGTTCCTGGGATCCTCTCCAAAGAATCGGTGGGGGGGACTCCTCTCCTCCCACAGCTGCCTGGAAAGTGCCGCAAACTCACTCGTTCTCTTAATTTGTGTAACCTCCTCAACTTGTCTGTGAAGAGCTCCTCAGAAACACCCTTCTCATTACAGTGTTAAATTAAAATTTAGTAGACAAGGCACATAGCAGAATAAACTTTCAATTAAAATATACACACTGCAATGGTGGAGGGAGGCTGGAGAGAACTTGCAGGCATCTTTGCAGAGGATGTGCTCGAGATTTAATTTTACTATGACATCTCCTTGGAATTACGCTGCTAATTGATCACATTGTGTCGGTCTGTTATTTAAACTTTCAATAAAACGGAGATTAATGGAAGGTGTAATCCTCCCGGGCAGAACAAATATTCCCATTCCTCATGTCAGGTACAGAAACGGAAATGCTCGGCTAACAGCTTTTTGCATTCAATCTGCGAACATGAAGTTAATCTTGAAAAATGCAGTTATTCTTTAATTGCTTAAATGAAATTTTTTCTGCCTGCCCCATTTCTCACCCCAAATAGCCACCCTTGTCGGAGACTGGAGTGAAGTGGCAGAGAGGCAGGGGCGGTTTTCAGAGGCTGAGGCTCTGGGAGGGGCTGGCTAGGGTGGCCGGCGTCGGTCTCTGAGGGCAGCGTCCACCACCCCTGAGGAGCATGGCCGTCAGATGGGATTGGAGCTGGGAAGGGACAAAACCCAGCTACCACAGGGGCCAAGGGCACCCCCTGCCCATTTGTGACTTTGATAAGAGTGTGTAGTGAGCCATTGGGAAAGGTGTGTTTGTACCTGAGACTTCTAAGAAGGGAGTCACAGATGCTGGAATCTAGAAGGCCACTTAGATAGAGACCCTTGCGTCCTAGTTCAGGTTGGGGTGGGGGGCAGTGTAGCAGTTAGGAGCATTCCAGCTCCACCGCTTACTAACCAGTGACCTTGGACAAATTGCTTAAGTTCTCCATGCTCTGTTTCCCCTCCTGTAGATGGGAATAATAGTCACTGTCTCCAAGAGTTGGTGAAATAAGTGTTGTGATATATGTAAAACACTCAGGATCTGAAAAAGAATATATATACATATATGTGTATATATAAAACCAAATCACCTTCCTGTATACCTGAAACTAATACAGTATTGTAAATCAACTATACATCAATTAAAAAAAAAATTGGGCCCATCCCGTCCTATGTGCCATGCAGGTGTTGGCTATCACCATTACGATTCTCTCAGCTAATGCTTCTGTCTTTTTCTGCCTAGTTCAGTAGCATTTAAGCACATAATTTGGGGTCAGAGGATAGGGTCTTGATTCCCAGCTCTTCTGCCATCTAGTTGCTTAATCTCTCCAAACCTCAGTTTCCTTCACTGTAAATGGGACCTAGCCGCTGGGTTTGCTGTAAAGATGAAATACATGTAGAGTGCTTATTTCATATCAGTGTGCAGAAAGCACTCAATGAGTGGGAGCTGTTATGATTATGAGCATTGCTTCTGTCCAGGCCCTGCAGAATCCATGCAGCCCTCTTCCTCTTAAGGCAGCTTAAGCCATGAGTATGGGAAACACAGACTCAGGTTCAGTTGTGATCCATCTCTCGGTGGATTCCATCGATTTGGATTCCTGAACTAGGTCTGGATAATGAGAACCCACAGCTGAAGGCTGTTCGTTCTGACCCAAGACAGCCCTTCAGGTCCTTGAAGCTGGTCTCCTGTTCCCCTCTGTCTTCTCTTCTCCAGGAGGAACACTCCCAGCTCCTCCAAATGTTCCTCCAACACAGTGGATTCTGGTCCTTGATATTATCTTAAGCCACTTTCATTTGGTCAAGTCCAGTTTGCTCATGTCCCTCTGAGAGTGTCGGAGGCTCAGTACTTCAGGTGAGTCTGGGGCAGTATAAAGGAGAGTGACGTGGCCACCTCCCATATTCTGGACTCCATGTTTCTATTGATGTGACCCAGATGGCACTTATCTCTTGGTAGCCATCTCACACTTCTAATTCAATGAAATAGAACTTAACTTGTTTTTTCCCCGAGTTCTTTTCCGTGCCTGTTGATGCAGAGCCACATTCTTGCATCCTGTGCTAACACAGCCAGATTTCTGGACTCAGATGCAGGTCTTTACTTTGTCCTTCAGGGATTTTCTTACACTCTTGCCTGCTGGTACTACTTGGGCTCCTAATTCTGACATGCATCATGTGAACATCATGTCTTTTAAATATTTCAAAGCATGACATCCAGTCTCTTTCTATACAGATGAGAAAAACAAGACCTAGATTGAAAGAAAAGGTTTGCTTAGAAGCAGACAGGTTCTCTAGAAAACTGAACCTGAGACGAAAACTTAGGCGTCATTGCAAAATACAACCTCAGGAAGCAGGAGTGAGGGAAAGGGCGTGAGTAGGAGTTGAGGGAGGGCACCTGGAGGAGAGTGGCTAAGCTGCCACAGCTTCCAACAAGCTGATCCTTGGTTCTGTGGATCATCTCAGAGAGGCCATATGAAACTACAGCGTCTCCAAAGAGTCTGTCTAGACAGTGGTTCTCTCCGGGGGTGATTTTTGTCCCCCAGGGAACATTTGACAGTATCTGCAGATATTCTTATTGTCATGACTAAGGGGAGTGCTATGACCTCTAGTGGGTGGAGGCCAGAGATGACGCTAAACATCCTACAATGCCCAGGACCCCTGCCCCCCAAACAAAGAATCATCCAGCCCAAAGTGTCCACAGTGCTGAGGTTGAGAAACATTGATCTAGGCTAGATGCGAAGGAGAGCAATGGACAGGTTGATCTGTTGGCTCCCATAGCCCTTTGGTTAAAATTCGCCCACCCCAAGGGTGTTAATTCCTGACACTTCTGGGCTGTTGGTGTGGGAAATCCAGTTGGGTCTGGTGGTGTCTCTTGTCTCAGCAGCAACAAGGAAGTCCTAAGTCGGGAGGCAAGAGGCCTGTGGAGCAGGCATAAGGGGGGCCATCGCCCTGAGGGATTTAGGCAAGTCCCTCATCCATCCCAGTGGTGGAGGCAAGGGCAACCTGAGACCACAGGAGCAGGATAAGCCACGGCTGCAGCCGTTCCGGCTAGAAATCAAGGCAATTTGCATGTCTCCAGTGGCACATCCACTGAACCCTCTCTAGGCTCATCATTTTGAGTCGACAGCTCCAAGACACGGTTTTCTGGCCAGTGAATAGATTGGCATCATGTCAAGTGCCCAGCCCAGGGCAGTTAGCCGTGGCTGTATGTGGGGAAGCATGGCTCAGGGTCACGGGCACATGAGCCATAGAACACGACTACTTATTCAGCAGAAACTGTGGGTAGAAGAAGTTCCATTAGAAGTAGAAGTAGGGCCTCCCCGGTGGCGCAGTGGTTGAGAGTCCGCCTGCCGATGCAGGGGACGCGGGTTCGTGCCCTGGTCCGGGAAGATCCCACGTACCGCGGAGTGGCTGGGCCCGTGAGCCATGGCCGCTGAGCCTGCGCGTCCGGAGCCTGTGCTCCGCAACGGGAGAGGCCACAACAGTGAGAGGCCCGCGTACCGCAAAAAAAAAAAGTAGAAGTAAGTGGGACTGGCAGTGATTAACATCCTTGATACTCTAAACTTTGTAAAATCCACCTTAAATTCTTGGTGGAAGGAGGTGGATGTAAGCAGTGGTGTGCTAGTAAATGTTTAACAACCGGCTCTGTGGAGGGGAGAGGTGTGCCCCCATCTGCAGTGTTGGCCGCTTTTTGTGATGTAAATACTTTTACCATGGCTGATTTCAATTTATGAATAGATTACCAGTCAGCTTGTGGATTCCCTGAAAATGGAACAATTAGCTCTGAGAGCCAGTGTGAGCTGCTATAGCATGCAACTGCATAAGTGAATCAATTAATTAACAGAGGAAGAGCTTCGCACGGCAGGAAAGTAGTTGTAAAACGTTACAGACCTTTCTTTACCTCCTTTAGTATAACCTTCCCTCCAATTTTAAGCAGCCCCATCATTCTTTGTTCCTTACTTCAGAGAAGGGGCATGGTATGGCGGAAAGGAAACAGTTGTGAATTTCTTCCTGGAGGTTATGTTATAGAAAGCTCTTTTGGACATTTAGACAAAAATGTTTAAGTCTAGGAGGTTGAGAGAAGTAGCTGCCATCTGGTCTCTGGAACTGAAAAAATTCCAAATGCTGGGAGAAGGGAAAAAAAAAAGCCAAAATGGTGGCGGAAAAGGCTGAGAGTATAGTTGTACGCGGGTCCCAGGTGGGGCACCCCCAGCCCTCCTGGAATAGCCCTGAGGAGGCAGCACCATCTGAGAGGTCCATGGGATCTGGGAGTGGAGATCTGTGCCCCATTCCCTGGGTGGACCCAATGGAAGCCCAGAGAAAGAAGGTCCAGCTATGATGGAATTCCTGCCGTACCATGGTGTGGAAGTGGCTGACTGGTTCCTGGGTTCTCAGCGACTCACCCATCCTGGCAGGCCCACCGATACCTGGGAAGGGCATGGGAGGGGAGAAACCTGCAGCCTGCAGGTTGCTGAGCAAGTGGAGCTACCTCTCTAGGCAGGTGGGACAGCAACTCAGCTGAGGGTCTTGGCAAGGTCATGGCGCCAGGAAAGCTATCCCAGAAAGCTGATCTCGGGTCTCATTCTAACGCTTCCTGAAAACAGCCAGGTGCCTAGTGGCTGCTGAGGAACTAGTGGCCTAGCAATCCTTTGCAATTATACTTCTTCTACATGGCAAGCAGAGCATTTGCTCCTAACTTCAAATAGCTGCATTTTAATCAAGTTGCATCAACCTGTTTTATGGTTTTTATTTTAAATTTTTTTATTTTTACCTTTTAATTGACATATAGTTGAGGTACAGTATTATATGTTATAGGTATAGAATATAACGCTTCACAATTTTTAAGGGTTATACTCCATTTGTAGTTATAAAATATTGGCTATATTCCCTGTGTCGTACAACGTATCCTTGTAGCTTATTATACGTAATAGTTTGTACTTCTTAATCCCCTCCCCCTAGACTCCCTCCCCACCCCCTGTCCCCACTGGTAACCACTAGTTTGTTCTCTATATCTGTGAGTCTGCTTTCTTTAAAAATAATCAATAATTGTATTTTTTAGATTCCACATATAAGTGATATCATGCAGTATTTGTCTTTCTCTGACTTATTTCACTTAGCATAATGCCCTCCAACTCCATCCATGTTGCTGCAAATGGCAAAATTTCATTCTTTTTTTTATCAGCCTGCTTTATGTTTAAGGCCAGTAAGTTTCATCTAACTTGGAGGACGGTCTTCAAGCAAAAGGAAAGTACCTAGTTACAAAATGCTGTATTTAGGGCACTCGTATCCCCCAAAGAGGACTTTTCTGGGGACTTCTACCAATACATGGGTTCACACTTTGGCACTGTCACTTCCTACCCATGTGATCTTAAGCAAATTTGCCTTGGTAAACTTATTTTCTCTTCTGTAAAGTGAAGATAGTAATTGTGTCTACTTCAAAGACTTTTTGTGAAAATTAAGTGCATAAAATTAATTTATTAAATTTATAAATTTAATGATAAATTAAATTTATATGCATATAAAGCACTTAGCACCACACTTGGACACATAGGAAGCACTCGGTGAATATTCACTACTACTGTTACTATTTTGCACTGTGATACTGTGGTCAGTCGGTCAGTCAGTGTAGTGGCTGCAGAGGGTCAGGACCAGGGCAGAAAGCAGCTTCTTGGAATTCTTCCAGCAGCCCAGTTTGTCGATGCCCTGTTAAATTAAGACCCATTAATTCATTGTGAAAACAAGCCTTCAAAAGGGCCTGGAATTTGCAGCTCCTTGTCCTGAATGAATGCTGCACAGCACTGCCTTATTTTAAGAGTAATAAATGCTAACTCAAGGGTGGAGGAAATCTTGGCTGCTGTGTTCACTGGGTGGCCAAGCTGGTGGCTCCTGGTGTCATCTGTTCGCTGGCTGGAAGCGGCCATGTTTTCCCGGCAGTGAGTCAGCCCAAGGCCACGGCCCCCAGCACACACTGTGGATGTGAAGTGGGTACAGATGCCTTGCCAGTGGTGAACAGGTGGTGAAGACAAGGCTGGTGCCTGATTGAGCTGGATCTGTGCTGTTGCAGGGAAGGTACTCGGCAGCTCTGTGACGATGCAGAGGGAGTGCTGGGGAGGGCGGGGCTAGGAGAGTCCCCAGTGGGGGCAGGTTATACCCTTGACCGGCCAGGTTCAGGGGTCCGTCTGGGGTAGGAGTTGGGGGGAGTCTGCGGAAAGCTGACCTGCCTCCAAATCTCATCCATCCTATGCTTTACCACCGAATCACATGGCTCAGGGCAGCCATGCCAAGATGAACCCAAAAACCAAGCACACAGAGAAATGAGAATCTGATCTATTTGCTGACTTAAGGGGATCATTTCACAATCGACAAGTGACCCTGAAAACCCTCAAGTTCAAGAAAGCTGCTTATAAAAAAGTAACTTTGAGTTACAGACGGTTATAGCTGAAAGAGACTTCAAAAATCCTTCTGTTCAAATGCCCAATATAAAAACATACAATTTGTTTTTATTTTTATCAAAGTTATACCTAATTTTTAAATAATTAATTAATTAATTTTTGGCTGCTTTGGGTCTATGTCGCTGCGTGCGGGCTTTCTCTTGTTGCGGTACGCGGGGGCTACTCTTCGTTGCGGTGCGCAGGCTTCTCATTGCGGTGGCTTTTGTTGTTGCGGAGCACGGGCTCTAGGTACACGGGCTTCAGTAGTTGTGGCACGCAGGCTCAGTAGTTGTGGCTCGTGGGCTCTAGAGCGCAGGGTCCGTAGTTGTGGCACACGGGCTTAGTTGCTCCACGGCACGTGGGATCTTCTCAGACCAGGGCTCAAACCCGTGTCCCCTGCATTGGCAGGTGGATTCTTAACCACTGAGCCACCAGGGAAGTCCAAAGTTATACCTAATTTAAAGAGCCTAATATGTCTATGAAGCTTGTTACTAGAAAGAGTCCCTCTCCCTTTTTTCTATCCCCAGGGGCAAAATTTTTCAACTTTTCAGTCCGTTATTTTGGTCTTTATCTTTTATCTTTTAAATATGGAGCTTGTAGCAACTTCTTGATTTTTCAGTTTTAGGCACTATCTACTGGTTTCCTTCTGTAGATGACAATGATTTTCCTCTGTCACGTCCCCCTGGCCACCCCATTCCCTCTCCTCCCGGGAGATGGTAATGGTTTTGGTGAGATCACCCAGCAATGTTCACATTAAGATGCCTCTGTAAGTCCCTTGACAGCAGCAGCATCTAATCTCTTAGGCTTACTTTTCCTTTCTTGCCCAATCTTCCATGCAGTTCATTATTGTCTTGGTTTTTTTTTTTTTTATTTCATTGATTTTCTATGGACTTATCACCAACCCAACACCAAACTCTCTACCAATTGTCTAAATCTCTTCTTAAGGTGTTCAGACATACCGGGAATTCTGGACTTTCCATTTCTTTGACCAGTTCTGGTCTGAGCTGTGCGTCCTCTCAGACTGCTGCTTGGTTGTTATCTGGGACCTCCTGTCCCAGCATCCTGGAGATTCCCTCTCCAGGGAATCTCCCCTCTTGGAGCCTTTCTCCCCTGTTGGAGCTCCTGTTTCCTCTGTTCCATGTTTCTCTTTCTCTGTTTACGCCCCTTGTTTGCTGAAACACATCTCCAATGTCTTCATGAGAGATACACCCGGGTGGTAGATTTGTTTTGACATCTTACATGTCTGAAAGTACTTTTATTTAATCTTTACACATAATTGAGAGCTTGGCTGGGTAAAGACTTACAAGTTGGAAATCATTTCCTTCAGAATATTAAAGACATCGCTTATTTGTTGTCTAGTTTTCCAGTGTTGCTGTTAAGTTTTAAGCCATTCTACTTCTTGATCCTTCATATGAGATCTGGAAGCTTGTGGAAACTTCCTCTTGTTCCCAGTGCTCTGATGCTTTGGGAGCACGCGCCTTCGTATGGGCTTATTTTATCCACATTGTTGGGCACCTGATGGCCCCTTTCAACTTGAGGCCTGCAGTTTTGAAAATTTTTATTCAATTTTTCCTTTCATGATGTTCTCTCTCCCACCCCCCTTCTGAAACTCCTACTTTTTTTTTTTTTTGGCCACGTGGTTTGTGGGATCTTAGTTCCCTGACCAGGGATTGAACCGGAGTCCTCAGCAGTAACAGTTCAGAGTCCTAACCACTGGACGACCAGGGAATTTCCTGAAACTCCTATTGTGTGCATGTTGGACCTTTTGGACTAGTCCTCCAAGATCTTATTTTTTTTTCTCCTATTTTCCTCACAGCTTTGTCTTTTGTTTTACTTTCTGGAACATTTCACTCAACTTTATTTTCTGCCTTTCTATTTTCATTTCTGCATAATTTTAGCTTTCAAGAGCTATTTGTTGTTTTTTTTTGTTTCATTCCTTTTTTGATGACAATCTTCTCCTCCCTGCTATGATTGATAGCTTCCCCCCCCACTCCTTGCATGGTCTCTGCTTCCTCCAAGTTGCTTTTGCTCCCATGTTTGTTTAAGTTTCTTTCACATCAAAGTTTTCTTCAAATATCTGGGGGCCTTGGTTGTGGTGTGTATTTAAAATCTGACTAGAAGCTATGCTTGCGGGGGAGCTGGTAGATTATAGTCTTACTATAGTGGTCTTTGGGGACCCCCCCCCTCCAATGTTAGCATCTTCAGGTTTTTCCTTTGGGGATTGTCAGATGACCTAGAGAAGGTCTTCCCCTGTCCTGCTTGACTTTCTGGGAGCTGAGGGAGGGAAGAGGCTGGCAGTGGGGCAACATCAAACATGTGAAGTTTTACTAAGCCCCTCTGCTCTCAGTTGTTCTTGGTGTTCTCCAGTCCCTATGCTTTTTGTTTCCCCAGAGAATAGACCTTCCAGAGGCTAAGTCTTCAGTCCTTCAGTGGGAGTGAAGAAAGGGTCTTGGGATCTAGCTATTTACTACTTCAGTAGACTTTCAGCCAATGGCATTGTTTTAGTCACATTTTAACCCCCATTTCCAGGGGCACAGGGTAGTAGTGGTGGGTGGTCTGAGATGTAAACCAGGTTACTTTCTTTACTCCTAATTGAGAATTCAGATTTCTTAGTTATAACTTCTCCAGCTTCCAACATTTTGTTGCAACTGTATCCTTTCACTTAAAAAAACAAACCCGAAAAACCTTATGGGCTTATCCCTTAAAAGAAAATAATTTTTTTTTTTTTTTTGTGATACGCGGGCCTCTCACTGTTGTGGCCTCTCCCGTTGCGGAGCGCAGGCTCCGGACGCGCAGGCTCAGCAGTCATGGCTCACGGGCCCAGCCACTCCGCGGCATGTGGGATCCTCCCGGACCAGGGCACGAACCCATGTCCCCTGCATCGGCAGGCGGACTCTGAACCACTGCGCCACCAGGGAAGCCCAAAGAAAATAATTTTATTGCTCTTTTAGTGGGATTTGAGATAGAACAGAACAAATGTATGTGTTTCATCCACCACCTTTCATGGGAAGTTTCTTTTTAAAGTCACAAATAATACATGTTTACTGTAGAAAAACTAGAAAATAAGGTTAAGAAAAAAAAGAAGAAAATATAATCAGAATAATAATGCCTTTACTCCAGGAGGACCAATGTTAATATTGTAGAGGTAGATCCTTCCATTTTTTCACATATATCAATTATATATAAATATATTATGCATATATACAATGAATAGGAATCAGTAACCATGTGTTTTAACTAGTTTCCTGACTTACCAATATATTATGAACAACTTTCCAAGTCACTAAATATATTTCTAAAATTATTTTAATGGTTTATAATACTTCACCAAGTATCTCATAATGCAGTATATTTTGGTCCATTTCTGTATTATTGGACACTTCAGTTTTGTTTACCAATTTTTTAGGATCATAATAATAAAAACTCTAACGAACAAGTCCACTCCCAAAGTTTTCTGTAATCCTTATTTCCTTAGGTGAAATTTCTAGAATGGCGACACCAAAAGCGTACTCATTGTAATTCTGTTAACTCTCATCGCCCAGGTGTCCCTACGAAAGAGGACATGCATTTCGTCATCAATACAGCAGAGGCTGGTTTCTTTCCTTTGCCGACACAGGTATTAGATTTTAAAACACCTCCCAGCCAGGGGCCCAAATGGTGTATTACTGGTGTTTTGATTTGTGTTTCTTGGATTATTGCTGAGGCCCAGCATCTCTTCCTATTCACTGGCGGTGTATATTTCTTCTTTTCTGGATGGACCTCACAGTGGGTTTAAGGTTTACAGTTACACTCAGATGTGCTGAAATGTAACTTTCTTAATTTTTTTATAAGTAAGCTGCACTTGTTCCTGGGCGCCCCCATTTCCACTCAGCAGAAACGAACCAACTTTTGATTCAAAGTAACTCACTGCTCAGTCACCTCTAGGTGAAGGCATCTTGCCTTCTGGTCTTCTCTCTCATCCCTTTGTGGGAAGGGTGCTTGGTCCCTTTACTACTCTCAGGCAGCCTCTGTACCTACTGCTGGTGTCCCCTGCTCTCCAGACCCCTCCCCAAGCTGAAGCAGGAGCTGCAGAAGCCCATGAGGTTTGGGTACAATAATAGTCTTTAGATGCAGACAGGGGACAGGTCTCTGGGCCACGTGGGAGGACAACTCAGAAGGAGGGCTCTTTCTGCCACCACTTCTATCCTACTGATGTCATCCCCCCACTCCTCCAGGTAGCTGCCAAGGTTCCAGGTGGAAAACATAGAGAAGACCCTCTGCTCTCCACCTTATCTGGTAGCGAGGGAAATTCATCTCTGTCTCCCTTACTTGATCTCCCTTCTAATGGCTCGTTTCTCCTAAGAGAATTTAATTGCCTCTGGAGTGGAAAAACTGCTCTCATCTCCTGTCCAGCATCCTTCCAACTCCGTTTTCTTGGCCCTCCAGGCTTTGATCTTTTTTTTTTTTTGGTGGCATTTAAAAAGAGAGCTGTTTCTCTTGCAAATCAAAGATGCTCTATTGTTCCATGGAAGTCTTTAAAATCTCCTTTTTGAAAGTTAAATCTGAGCAATAACCTTTTTTTCTCTAAGCCAGTGGTTCTCACCCCTGGGTGCTCATATACTCAATAGGATCACCCCAGAGCTTTTAAAAATCCTGATGCCTAGGCAGCACCCCAGAATTCAGAACACCTGGAGGGGTGTCCCAGGCATCTGTATACTTTTAAAGCCCCCCAGGTGATTCCAGGGTATAATCAGGACAGAGAATAGCTCTTCCAGGCTGTGACTGCCCTCCCCATCCCTGGGGCAATGGATTTGACCTCCCTGTCCTTGAAGGGAGAAGGGCTCCAGGCACCTGGGTGACAAAGCTGGGCTCTGCCACTGAGGACATGAAGGGTTGCCAACTCCTGGGGCTCACACCTTTATCTGGGGGGACTGGAGGCAGAAGAGGCCCTCAGCTGGGTGTGGAGTCCTCCTCAGCTGGGTTGACAGGCCTGAGACTGAGGCTCTGTAGATGCATCCCCACAGGGGCCGGAGAGGACGACTCTGCCCCCCAGGCAGGAGGTGGAACAGGTTCTCATTAACTCAGCCTCAGCTAGTGCATGAAGGAAAGGGTTTCCTTGTTGCTAGAACCTGTCAAGGGCCAATATGTTACAACATATGTTTTACAGCTTCCTGGGGTCTCTGATAAATCTTTCGAGACTCCTTTATTTGCCTTTTTTCCCCCAAGGTTACGAAGCCAACTGTTTCCCTCTGCTTGCAGATGCTCTGAGGCTGAGAGCTCATTTCCGTCGGAAATTAGCCTCCGAGGAGGGAAGCTTCTGGGGGCAGCTGGTGTTGCTCTCACAGGATGAGGTTGCAGGCAGTCGTTGGGGTGGGATGACCCCCTCCCTGGCCATGATTTTCTGCATATATGCTCGGAACCCAGGAGAGAAGGGTCTCACAAAAGCAAACCACCCCTTACCCCACAAAGCTTGGTAGAAACTACTGTGTTCTTTCCTTCCCAGCTGCGTACTTCTGCTTTCTCTGTGTAAGGCATTTCAGTTAGGAACATACCCTGCCCTCAGGACGCTGGCCAGGTAGCCGGGGAGACAACATGTAATGATACTAGCTACCATTATTTCCAGCATTTACTCCATGCCAAGCACAGGTGATAGAGATAATAATTGTACTAAAAAAGCCTCCAACTTATTGAGCCCCTAATGTGGGCAGGCCCTTTAGAACACTCTGTACTCCTCACTGGAACTGAATATATCACTTCTGGCTACTGGAAGGGTGGTCCCGAACCAGTAGCAATGGCATCACCTGAGACCCCGTTAGAAATACGGAATATCAGGCTAATCCCAGACCCACTGAATCTCAATCTGCATTCAAACAAGATGCCCAAGGGGTTTCTGGACAGATTGCTACCCCTATTTTACAGATGAGGAATCAGAGGCTCAGTGGGAATTGAGTGACTTGGAGAAGGCCACAGGGTAACCAGAAGCTAAGTAGGGATATAAACCTGCTTCACAGGACTCAAGTGATATGGGTAAAGGCTAGACTGCAGCACAGCTGGGAAGCTGAGTGCTGGAGAAAGAGCACTCCCTAGATTTCAGATGGAGGAACAGCCAGAAGGGCTTCCTGGAAGAGGGGGCATTTGAATCAGACCTAGAAAGGTGAGCGGGACCTGCCAAGAAGGGGGCTAGTCTATCTGAGGTGGAGGAAACAGCAGGAGCACAGACGGGTTGGTAGAAGAGTGAGTATCATTCACCAGAACCTTCCCTTGGTGGCTGCTGGTACGTTAATTAAACATGAGTCCACCAGATTGGGGTGGTCCCAGTCTGGCAACCACCTTGGCATATATACCTTGGCAGCATATATAAGTAAACCAGAACTGAAGCCTGTATGTGCCTCAAGGTTGGGAAATAAAAACCTGAGGGCAGCCAGTCACAAACAGCCGACTAGGCTTTCCCAAATCAGACAACCACTTAAACTATAGCCAGGTCGTTTTCTTGCTTTGCTTCCGTGTCTTTTCAAAAAAGTCTTGCCTCTAGCTCCTGTTGGGTGTACACGCCTAACCACTTTCAGGTTGAAACTGTCAGGTTTGAATTGATTTTTGCTCAAATAAACTCTTAAAAATTTAAATACATCTCAATTTATCTTTTGACACTGTGATCTTCTATGTTCGGAAGCAACAAAGCATTTGAGGCGGGATGGCGGTGATTCAGGAAAACTTTGTTTTCCCCTTGATCTGTGGCTGCCGGAGGGCGCCGCCACACAGCTCCTGCCTGGGCTGCAGGATGCTGAGATGGACCTGCCTTGAGATGTTCCTGGCCCTTGGTCCCTGCTTTTTGGGTCTAGTGACCCCTTTCCTCCCCTGATTTCCTGCTGTAGCATGTTCCCTCAATGGCCCACGCTCAGAGAAGGGCTCACAGAGTCCCTGGCCCTTGGACACAGAACCCCTCTTCTGGGCAATAATCAATGGTCCAACTGGAACCCGTGTTGTAACCTTGTCTCCTGAGCCTGTTCTCACTTCCAGGTCTCTCCACTCAGCCCAGAATTTGCCCTTGACTTTCCCCTGACTGTCACATCCTTCTTATCCCGACTCAAGGTCACCATCTTGGAAAGCATTCCCTGATCTTCCCAGTCTGGGTTGGACGTTCCTGCTCTGTGCTTCCACAGCCCCTATCCCGCCCGCTCTGCTCAGTGGTGCCTGTCACATCACACTGCAAGTGTCCACTCTGCCTCCTCATGAGGCTCTGGCCCCTCCTCAGTGGCAGGTTCTGGGTCTTTCTCCTGTGCTCCTAGCATCTGGGGGAGCAGCTGACATAGGAAGTGCTGGGTGAGTAACTGTTAGACAAGCAAGGGTAGGTTTCTCTGCCTCTAGTGTCCGGGCATGGAGCGCTGATGGGAGCAGCAACGTGGCAGCTTCCATCCCGGTAGCTGTTCCTCTCGGGATACTCTCCTCCCAGCTTCTCACCTCCCACCCACCTCCCAGCCTCTTCATTTTCTCGCCTTTGGCTTTAAGGCTTGTGAGACCATCCAGGATAATTAAGACAAAGAAGTTTTATGCTGTTTATGGGACTTCGATCAAAGATTTTAATTAACCTACCTTGCTTTAAGCCTTTGAATGTTCAGTCCCCAGGGCTGACCGTTTGATAATGGAATTAATGCTTCTAGGCAGAGTGAGGGGGAGGGGGAGGCTTCAACAAGGAGGGCCTAGTGATTGTCTCCTTAACTCTTCCCAAGACGGATAGATTTCAGCTCAACATAAGCGATTGATCTCAGGTGCTTCTCATCATACGCCCTTCTGAGTCGCTTGTGTTTTTAACATACGTGCGTATATTAACTTGACTTTAAAACGTATGTTAAACGAATGAACTAATGGCGTTTCCTTTCCTCTCCCACAGAAATCACCTACCAGAGGGCAGAAAGCCAGACTCCAGTTGGCTAAGCTAAGTGTGAGCCTGGTAAGGGTGCCCTCAGCTCCCCATTTGGGTGGCCTAGATTTTGAAAGAAACCCCTGTGTATCCCAATTATGTCTAAATGCCTTCAATTCTTTGGAGAAAAAAAAAAGCAACATTTCTATAGGAAGCCGTTTCTGGGAGAGTTGTGTGACGGGTATAACACACCAGGTTGGACAAGGGGACCCCTTCCAGGCCTGCACGTGGGGAGGGCGAGGGTGGCCCAGGAGGGGGCCTTGGAGAGGAATGCTGAAGAGAGCAAGGTTCCTGAGGCAGGGGAGGGCTGGCACCCACCGCAGATGCATGAGAGGATGTGCCCAGGCATCTCTTTCCACGTCCAGAAATTGGGTGCAAGGCCTGAAGTCTCCCTACACCTTCTGGAAGTTCAGATGAAGAAAAAGCGCAGGTTCTCTGCTATAAAGATAGGACACGTTTAGAAATTGATTGAGCAATAAAGGGGAACAAGGGCTGGAGTTATTTGGGACAGTACTTATTATAATACACACGTTATAAATGTGTGGATTCTGAGAGCTCCCTCCCAGAGCTGACATCCTCCTTGGCTAAGGGGACTTCAGAGATCCCGGGGTTCTAATCAGGGTCCCTAATACCCTGACTCTGATCTCAGCTAAGCCCCAACCAGGATCATAACTGAGCCTTTTCTCTGGTCACAGAATGAGCCACAGGCTGAGCCCTGACCTTGGCCGTATACTTATCCCTAATCCTTACCACGTACTGACCTCAGCCGGTGACCTCAGCCTCAATCCTGACTGCGGTCACTGATGAAGCCCTGACTTCACAGACTAACGCTTGCCTGTGACCCTTCTTAAGGCACAGCCCCAGACAGAATCGCAGCTCAGCCGCTGGCTCTCACATCAAGGGGGATGAATGGGGGGATGTGATGGAGCTGGGCAGGTGTCCCCCTCCCTCATCACTGGAGGCTCAGATGAGAGCTCCCAGCCCCCCCTGGTGGCCCCTGGGTCGGGGCGGGTGGAGGGCTCGGGAACTTAGGGGCTGTGTGGGGTTTTCCAGGCTCTGTCCTGGCTTCACATGCAAGGCTGATTAACATGCACCATGCTTCCCTCCATCCCCAAGTGCCTTCACCGCATCATCGCTTCACTGATTAATTCCTCAGAACAAAGCACCCGGCACTTATGTGCAGATTGAATGGAAGATCCCAGAGGCCCTTCCCAGTGCCGGCTGCCCAGTCCTTTCCCGAGCGCTTGCTCTGTTGAAGTGTCTAAGGAGCCAGGAGGCCGTTAACTGGACCAGAAAACAGCGTTCTGCCTCCAGGATGCAGGGTTTGCTGGTTCCTGGGAGATAGTTCCACCCTAGAGCCAGCTTAAGAGAGTGACATTTGACATCCTGAGTAACTGATGTATTGGGTTAAAGTCTGTCGGTACATGAACGTGGTCCTTCTTTACAAACACAAGATAAATGTAGAAGTTATCCTACCACCAACATGACTGTCATTATCATCCCCAGCACCATCATCCCCATCATCATCATCATCATTATCTCATCATCATGGCTCTCTATGGGAGATGCTTTACCTGCATTATTTAATCTTTAAATACCAGGAGTAACTGTTTAAATATTAAAGAGTAAATCTGATACTCTTGTTGAGTATCACTACAACAAGAGAGGCCATGGCACTCCATTGAGTTCAAGACCAGGAAAGCAAATTCCTCAGTGAATTTGTAGGTTTCCCATTACCGGCCTCAGAAGCATGTGAAATCCATATAATTTTCCTTGTTTCCTTGGCTGCAAGGAAATTCCAGAATTTCTTTCGATTGCTGAAGCTTTCCTCAGCTGGAAGTTTCTCCATATACCTTTCCTCTACCCATCTACCTTTATTTTTGGGTCCCCTCCTCCCAGTCTCCAAATCTTGCTTTTATGGCATCTGAATCTACACTACAAATGTGTGTGTATAAACAAACTGTGTCAAATATCATTCTAAAGTCAATGTGTACATCATGTTTGGGTTTCTCTTCCAGTGTTATGGAGTAGGTGCCTAACAGACTGACCATCCTTTGGATAATAATTATAGACTACAGATAAAATATAAAAATCCTGTAGGCTCTGAGGAATGAACAAAAGCAGGCAGATTTTGTATGGTTTTTGAAACTTGGAAGGGACAGGCATGTGGTGAGTTTCCCATTTTCATGACTTTTAATCTGAGGGAAACTGTAGCCATGATACAGCATAGAGCAGTGAAAACTCTGACTGAAAACCATTTATGCAACTGGATGAACAGGACAGAGCCAGAGGACAGCTGCTGGAAAGTGAGGGAAGAATTCTAGAAAGGAGAAAATCAGAGAGGGGAGCCCCAATTCTGTAAATAAATTCTGCTCCAAGTCTCTGGCTGATCAGAGTAGCTTGCAGCTAAGGCTAAAAGAACTGAAATGAAATTTGATCTGTCCGCTGCACATTAGACAGTTTGTGGTTTGAGTCTAACCTAGTTAGATGCCTGTTAAACAGACACTAACACTTTTCACACATTTCAGAGTAATATGAAGTACACAGAGTCTTCAGAACATAATCTGCAAAATTCAGATACAATGCAAAATTATTTGACATATGAAGAGCCAGGAAAATGGGACCAATGCCTTTATTTGGAATTACCAAATAAATTTGGAAATTTAATAAAATAGTTGCTTTAATAAAAATTAAAGCAGCTTTTACAGTCATGGCAAACATGCTTATAATGAATAAAAAAGGAGAAATCTTGGCAGATATATAGAAGCTACAAAAAAGAACCGAAGGCAAATTCTAGAACCAAGAAGTAAATATCTAAAATAAAAAATTCACTGGGTGGGCTTCACAGTGGAGTAGAGGGGACAGAAGAGTGAGTGACCTTGAAGACAGATAAATAGAAATGATTCAGTCTGAAGAAGGGAGAGAAAGAAGATTGGGGAAAAAAGAACAGACCTTCAGGGATGGATGAGGGCAATATCAAAATCTCTAACACACAAATAATTGGCATCCTGGAAGTGGAAGAGGGAAAAAATGGGATAAAAACTATTTGAACAAATCATGGCCCAAACTTCCCAAAATTTGGTGTAAAGACATACAGATTCATGAATTTCAGCAAGTCCGAATCAGAATAAATAAGAAACAAACCATGCCTAGGCATATTGGAATTTAACTGCTAAAAACAATGAATCAACCAAAAGGGGTTTTACTACAAAGGAGTGTTTTTTTAATTCAAGATTTATTGAGCATATACTGTGTATCAGGCACGGTTTGGGTGCTGTGAGCATAACCTAGGGCTGGAATCTTCTTTAGGGAAGGAAAGGGTAGTACTGGAATTGGCCTGAGATTGAGTTTTGTTCAGTAAAACCAAATTTACATGAAGAATACAAGTAGAGCACACCCAGAGTCCAGGACATAGAGGCAGTTCAAGAACACCGGACGGTGTTGAACTGAGTATTTTAGAAAAAGAGCATCACGGACTTTTGGGGGAAGGGATTGAAATCTCATGATGGAAGAGACTTTTTTTTTTTTTTTCAGTACGCGGATCTCTCACTGTTGTGGCCTCTCCCGTTGCGGAGCCCAGGCTCCAGACGCGCAGGCTCAGCGGCCATGGCTCACGGACCCAGCCACTCCGCGGCATGTGGGATCTTCGCGGACCGGGGCACGAACCCGTGTTCCCTGCATAGGCAGGCAGACTCTCAACCGCTGTGCCACCAGGGAAGCTCAGTGGAAGAGACTTTAAAAGACCAAAAACTCAGGAGATGAGAACCAGGGGCTGGGGGCATGTGTTAGCATTCAACACAAGTAATGATTTTCTTTTCCTCTAAAAGGCTTGAGTCTACCTAGTGGGAAACATAGCCCTGGAGAAGGAGGCCTCAGGGAATCTGCTAACACTGAGATGAAAACTAAGAATTGGTGTCCTGGGGCTTGGTGTTAGTAACTTCTTAGGTGAAGAAGGATGGATTTCTGGTTCTGCAGAACGTGGGTGATGCTTGCTACTCCATGTGTGTGCATGTGTGTCCAGATGCAGGGTGCTGGGGTGTGTGGATCAGCAGTCTCGGCTCGTTCTTTCGTCTCTTCACTATTTTTTGAGCCTCGAGGATGCGCGGGAGCTGACAACGCAGTGATGAGCAAGACAGACGAGGCTCCAGCCTACTCTAGGGTCTGCCGGGAGAGACAGAAAACCTGCAAGAAAACACAGCCCTGTGACAAGGATGTAGGTGCTGGTGGTTTACATGGGAGACCACCTCGAGAGGCAGTTAGGAGGTGGGGAAATTGAGGCAGGGAAGAGAAGAAAGCTGACAACCTGTGTGTTAATGAAGGGGTACTACTGGGGGCACCTGGAACTCCATCAGGCGGGGATGCTCTGAGCACGGTGATGTCCCAGGTGGAGATGGGAGCTGGGGAGTCACCTGCTTTCTTCCTTCTCTCACTGGTTGAGGTCTTTCTTCAGGGGAGTTAAGTTAAGTTCTCCAGCTCCCACGTGGTGTCTGGTGCAGCCGGGGTGGAGGACCCCTTAGGCTGAGAAGCAGGGAGCCTCGCAGAGGGGCTGGACCTGTCCTCCGCTGCTGAAGGTGATCTGGAGGTGGGGGGCAAGAGCCCACTACCCGGCCACCCATGGCCAGGACTTTGGTTGTTCTTTTAAAGTGCAAAGGCCACAGAAGCTTTTAAACAGAGGGGTGAAATGACCTGAGTTAACGGTAAAATTCGAGAGAGGCGCAAACTCCCGGAGAAGGTGAAGGAGGATGGAGTCCAGGCACACTGGCCCCTGAGAGGAGCAGAGACATTCTTCATTGAGGCAGGATGAGGGTCTGAGTGTGGGGACCCGGCGGCAGGTTTGGCGAGAAGAGGAGGGAGTTTCTGTTGATGGTTTCCTTTTTGTCCTCCGTGAAGAGTGAGGTGCCCTCCTGGGCTGAAATGGGGGTGGGAGGAGGTTGGAGGGGAGAAAATGTAGAGGACCATTTTCTGCAGGGCTCACCTCCCCGTCTCTTCTCCTGTTTGAATTTTGTCAGCGGCGTGAATCTAAATTGTAACTAATCAGTTCATTTAATGTGATTTGCTTTGGCAGCATTTAGCTGCCCCGCTGCTGGCAGTCAGAAATGAAATAATTGCGTTCAAGCAGGCTGGGGTTTTGCCAGGAGAGCACAGCCCGGGCGGAGGGAAGGGTGTTGGGGGCCACCCTGCAAGGAAGACCTGTGATTTTCAGGCCCCTGGAATCAGGGTGGTGGCTGGCGCCCCAAGGCTCATGTCTGTGTGCTCAGGGCATTGGAAGGATGTGCATCTCAGGGTGAGTTAGGCTTTGGGGATGGTCCTTCCCTTTCTTGGACTTATGCTCCACAACTGAAAATTTGTTTATTTCCACACCATCCCCTTTCCACTGTACTCCCTTTCATCCACTAGAAGAGGAGTGAAAAACACATACGTGAACTAGCCCAGTGTACGTTGTTGAATTGCAAAAGCCTATTTTTGACATCAAAATGTTTTCTGAACGTCCAGACGAGAGAGTTTTTTAATAGCTGTTGATTAAGAAGATATCTAATAAGAGGCTATACTTTGGGGGCATTTATTTATCTAATTGTATATTTCATAGGTATTATGTTAATACGTGCTTACTTTTATAAGGTTTAAGCAGTACAGAGCAAACCACGGTAAGTTAAAATTTCCAGATGCGAGTCAAGGTTAATCGCGTGTTAATGACAAATCTAGTGTGGATAGTAAAGGAAATGAGCTGGGTCCAGATACCCTGGGGAGAGACTTACCTTTCTGAGCCAGACACAGACCTCTTCCTCCTCTCATGCTGACTAGCTGGGCATCACTTGTTGTTTGACTTCACATGGTCCGAAGAAATCATATTCCTCTCAGTGGTGGGTTCGATTTGTGGCATGGATAATTTGGAACCATCATCAGACATGATTCATTAATCACAAATATCAAGTCATATAGCTGAGAAGTAAAGGATGACAAATCGATCTGGGGCTATTAATTGGATGTTCCCAAGCAACAGGGTTTCATCTCTGACAAGGAGCCCCTTCACCCAGGGGTGTCAGCTCTCAGAGACCCATGGCCCTGCCTTCCCTCAAACCTCACAGAAAAGGTCTCCAGCTCACCCTCAAAGATGCTGAACACACAGTTCGCTTCAATCTGAGTTTTGGGCAAAACATTTCTTCCACACATGAAAGTCATCGTTTCTTGGGTCATTGCTCATCCCCCTTCCCTACAGATAACCACCGTCAATACCTTGACGTGTGTTCTAATATCCTGTTGCTCTTTATGTAGGGTTGTGTGTGTGTGTGTGTGTAAACAAGTGGTATCATACTGTACAAATTAGTTTCAACTTGATTTTACTTGATGATATGTCTTGAACATCTTTCTGCATCAGTACACGAAAGTCTACTGCATGATTTTAACATTTGCAGAGAATTCTGTCGTTTCAGAATTTATTTAGCCATTCTCCTATTGATGTACATTTACAAATTCCCCAACCCCCTGCAGTTTTGTTATTACCAACCAGGCTACAGCAACTATTGTTGTATGTATATTTTTTGCACATAGGCCAGTATTTCTTCAGGCTGGGTTTCTAGAAGTGAAATTGCTGGGGTAAAGGGAATGAATATTTAAACATTGGTTGATGATGCCTGATGGCTTCCAAATGACCTCAGGGTTCACACTGCTTCCAGCAAGTATCTGAAAGCACCTGTTTCTCCATATTCTTGCTAACGTTTGTTACTATCAATCTTTTTAATTTTTGGCAGTATAATGAGTGCAGAATCATCTCTCATTATTGCTTTAAATTCCATTTCCCTGGTTCCTAGTGGAAGCTGTGTATTTTCTCATATGGTTATTGACATTTGTATTTTTCTTCAGTGAATTGCCTACTCCATATACTTTGTCCAATTTTTACTGTGTTATGTGTCTTTTTAAAAAATTACTTTGTATAAGATCTTGATGTATTCCAGCTATAAATTCTTTGTGTGTCAAATGTGTTACATATAATGTCTCCTCATTTGCTATTTGTAATTTAACTTTGTATATAAGGTATCATTTTTCAAGAAAGTGTTCTAAATTTTATGAGATTAAATATGCTAATCGTTTATTGTGCAGCTTCAGGGTTATGTGTCTTGTTTTGGGATAGTCTTTCCAACACCTAGATTGTAAGAATTACTTCACAGTTTTATTCCAACCCTTTTATAGTTTCCTTTATTTTTTTATGTTCAGCTTTTTAATCTGACTGGAATTTATGTTTATGGTGTAAATTATGTATCTAACTTATTTTTTTTTCAAACAGATACACAGTTTTCTTTAAACTATTTCTTGAATAGTTCTTTCTGTCCTAGGGATTCAAAATGCTGTCCTTATTGCAAATAATATTTTGAAACGGGCTTCCCTGGTTGTGCAGTGGTTGAGAGTCCGCCTGCCGATGCAGGGGACACAGGTTCGTGCCCCGGTCCGGGAAGATCCCACATGCCGCAGAGCAGCTGGGCCCGTGAGCCATGGCCGCTGAGCCTGCGTGTCCGGAGCCCGTGCTCCGCAACGGGAGAGGCCACAACAGTGAGAGGCCCGCATACTGCAAAAAAAAAAAAAAAAAAAAAAAAATTGAAACTAATTATAAATGTATGTATTAAATTATTTACAGTAGAATACTTTGAATAGCTCCTACTTCTTATATTATTATTTACATTATAGATGAAATTGCCATATAGACACAAGATATATGTATATATATACACACACAAGAGTGTTTATAGATTCTTTTCCATTTCTGTGGTCAGTTTCAGTCAGTTCATGATGCTAGAACAGAAGACCGCAGACTGGGTGCATTAGGAACAGAAATTTATTTCTCATAGATCTGGAGGCTGGGAAGTTTGAGATCAGGATGTCAGTATGGTAGGGTTCTGATGAGCATCCTCTTCCTTGTTCACAGATTGGCTGTCTTTTTGCTGTGTCCTCACATGGGGGAGAGCAGAGAGAGGAAGCAAGCTCTTTTGTGTCTGTCTCTTCTTAAAATGGCACTAATCCCATCATGAGGGCCCCACCCACATGACCTAATTACCTCCCAAAGGGCCCATCTCCAAACGACATCACACTGAGAATTAGGGTTTCAACACATGAATTTTGGTGAGAGAGGAGAGGGAGGAACACAAATATTTAGTCCATAGCACTATTCCTATGCTTGCACCACATCATTTAAATAAATATAACTTTAATAGTTTTTCTCATCTCTGTTCAGACAAATTTCCCATCATTTTTATTTTTCAGAATTGTCTTAGATATATTCATACATAAATTAATCCAACTCCATTCTTCCATTGATTGGAAATAATATACTCTCCTATTCATTAGTGATCTTTAGATTACAACATGCTTCTTTGCTTATCATAGTCTAATGTTGATCAGAACTTTTATTTCCCTCCTGCACAATGTAAGGACCTCAGAACAGCTTTATTCCATTTTGCTTATCATAGTCTAATGTTGATCAGAACTTTTATTTCCCTCCTGCACAATGTAAGGACCTCAGAACAGCTTTATTCCATTTTGCTTATCATAGTCTAATGTTGATCAGAACTTTTATTTCCCTCCTGCACAATGTAAGGACCTCAGAACAGCTTTATTCCATTTATTCTTCATTCATGTGCTGTTGTGTATTTTAATTCTATACATATTTCAAATCTCACAAGGCAATATTATTAGTGTTTTATATAATATTCATTTTTAAAAATAATTAATTAATTAATTGATTGATTTTTTGGCTGTGTTGGGTCTTCGTTGCTGCACGCAGGCTTTTTCTAGTTGTGGCGAGTGGGGGCTACTCTTTGCTGTGGTGCACAGGCTTCTTATTGCTGTGTATTCTCTTGTTGCAGGGCACAGGCTCCAGGTGTGCAGGCTTCAGTGGTTGTGGCATGTGGGCTCAGTAGCTGTGGCTCACGGGCTCTAGAGTGCTGACTTAGTAGTTGTGGTGCACGGGTTTGTTGCTCCGTGGCATGTGGGATCCTCCTGGACTAGGGCTTGAACCCATTTCCCCTGCATTGGCAGGTGGACTCCTCACCAGTGTGCCACCAGGGAAGCCCTTGATATTCATTTTGATTTATCTACATATTCACCTTTTTTTCCTCTTCATTCTTTACTTCTGGTGTTGCATCTGGAATCATTTTTCTTTTAGTATTTTCTTTAGTGCAAATTGGTTAGTGGTGAAGTCTCTTCATTTTTGCTTTTCTAAAATTGTCTCTATTTCTTTGTTCTTGAAAGGTGTTTTCACTGGGTTTAGAATTCTAGATTGGCAGTTCTTTTCTCTCAGTACACTGAAAATACCATCCTTCTGTCTTTTGTTATTGCTGTTGAGAAGTCAGCTGTAGGTCTTAACTGTTCCTTCTTAGACGTAATCTGATTTCACTCCCACCCCTAGCTGTGTTTAAGATTTTCTCTGTCTTTGGTTTTCTGTAGTTTCACTATGATGTGTATGAATGTATATTTATTTTAATTTATTTTGCTAAAATGTCATTGGGTCTTAAATCATGGATTGGTTTCTTTCAGTAATTTTTGAGATTTTAAAGCCATTTTATTTGTTCAAATATTGCTTCTGACCTATTCTTTACTCTCCTTCTGGGACTCCAGTTAAACCTATGTTAGTCATTATCACTGAACCTATGTCTCTTACCCTCTGTTCTGTAATTTCCATCTTTCTGTCTTTCTGGGCTTCATTCTAAATATTTTCTTTGGACATATATTTCAGTTCATTAATTCTCACTTCAGCTGTGTCTTGAGTTCTGAATTTTAAACATTATCTTTTTCAGTCTAGATTTTCTGGTTGGCTCTTTTTCAAATCTGCTCTGACACGTTATATGTTGTCAGATCCTTTTCATTTGGTTCTGCCAGGTGCTAGCAATCTTGGATCACCTTAATCCAATTTCAGGGCTTAAAATATTCTGGAACACCTAGTGATTTGAAACTGAGAGGCAGTCTGTGTGATGGTTGATTTACTTCAGGTTCACCTAAGAATGTAACTCTTTGGCATCTCAAACTTCAGTGTGAGTGGTTCATTAGGGTCCCTGACCAAGCGTTCATAAGTGTTCCTTAGCTTATAAATCACCTCTTCTAGATTTGAAATTGAGGTGGCCTCCATTTCCAGGTTCATCTCTGTATTTCTCTCTTCTTTCAGATCTTGGTGTGATAATTCCTCACTATTTTCTTTACTCTTTGATGCATCTAGAAACCTGCTTTTAAATACTATGTCCAGATTTTTTTTTGTTTATCTTTGAGGTGTGTGTGTGGGGGGATGTTGGTTTGAATCAACAAGGTTTGCTATTATCAGAAGTGGAAATCCTACATTTTCTCTTTCATTTACATTTCGGAAGCAGTTTGTCAAGTTCTAACACATTCCTGTTGGGATTTTGAATGAGACTATTTATAGAGTCACTGGAGGAGAATAGACATGTTTACAAAATTGAGTCTTGCCATTCAGGAATATAATATATATGTTAAAAGTTCTCTTATGCCTTAGAAAAGCTTTATACTTTTCTTAATAGATAAGTTGTCCATTCATTCATGAATTAATTTCTAAATATTTTATGGATTTCACTATTAATGAGAATGGAATGCTCTATTCCATGGCTTGGCAATCTTTGTCTGTAAAGGGCTAGACGGTAAATATTTTAGGCTTTGTTTCTCTGTTGTAAATAATCAACTCTGCCTCTGTGATGTCAAAGCAGCCACAGGCAATGTGTAAACAAATTGGCATAGCTATGTTATAATAAAGCTTTATTTACAAAAACAGGTAGTGGGTGGGTTTGGTTCACATGCCAACTCCTGCTCTAGTCTATTACATTTTTAAAATTGTTTATTTCTGTGTATTTTAAAGCTACTGATTTTAAAATTTTGATCTTATAGTTAACAAACTTAACGAGCTCTCACATTAGTTCTAGTGCCTTCTCATTTGATTTTCCAGAGAGATGATTATATGATCTGCAAACACTGACAAATCCTCCTCTTCCTTCCCAATGATTATACTTCCCATGTACTTTTCTTGTCTTGTTACACTCCCTAGAACTTCCAGTACAAGGCTGTATAATTATGGTGATAGCAGTCATCTTTGTATTTTTAATCTCTTTTTTGGAGGAAACATTTCAGATGTTCTCATCATTAATTGTGGTGTTTATTGTAGGTTACTAACAGATGGGCTTTGTAAGATTAAGAAAGTTTTCTTCTATTCTGAGAATACGAGGGCTTTAAGAATGTTGAATGAATTAAATGGGTAAAGATGGCCAAAGGTACAAACTTCCAGTTATAAGTAAGTCCTGGGGACATAATGTACAGCATGGTGGCTATAGTTAACAATACTGTATTGTATATTTGAAATTGCTTAGAGAGTAGATCTTAAAATTTCTCACCACAATAAAAAAATTTTTGTAACTGTGTGTGGTGATGAATAACTAGATTTATTATGGGGATCATTTTGTAATATATACATAGAACCAATCATTATGTTGTATGCCTGAAACATGTCATATATGTCAATTATATCTCAAAAAAAAGAAAGTTGAATTTGATCAAATGTTTTTCCACCCTCAATTGAAATAATTTTTTGTTTCTAGTCATTTACTTTATTAATGCGGTGATTTACAATTATAGATTTCATAATATTGAATTGTTCTTCTTGGTGATAATATATTATTCTTTCAATAGTGATGCATTTGATATGCTAATGAATTCTTTAAAAAGTTCCCATTTAAGAACTTAAGTGAGATTGGCTTGCAGAATATTTTTTTGTGTTACCCTTACTTGGTTTTGGTATCATGGTTATGCTAAATTTTATGGAATAAAAAAGGGTGATTTCTGTATACTTTGGAATATTTTGTATAATTAGGTATTTTCTGTTCATTCACGATTTTAGTATAACTGGCCCCCACGTCCTGATGGAGTGGTACCTATTTGCAAGGTAATTGTTAAATATTATTTCAATTTCTTCCACAATTAGTTCATTCAGAATTTCTATCTCTACTTGAGTAGGTTTAGGTAATTTTCCTAGGAAAGTATCTATTTTATCTATATTTTAAAATTTGTTGAATAAAGTGATCAGTGTTCTCTTATAGTTTTAAAAGCCTTTTCCATATCTGTAATTAGGTGTAATTTCTCATTTTGAATGTTGTTTTTTATGCCTTTTCTTTCATTTCTTCATCGCCACTGGAAATTTGTATATTTTACTGGCATTTTTAAAGACAGCTTTGATTTTACTGATTAGGTCTACTTTTTTTTTCCTGCTTTGGTTGTGCTTTCATATTTTATGGTGTTTATTTACTATGTCCAGGGAGAAAATATTTTAGTTTATTATTTTTGAGTGTCTTATTTTGATGCTCAAAATTTTAATTTTCAAGCTATTCAATCAATTTTAAAGAGATACCTTTATTCCTCTTTGAAAGCATGTTCTGAGTTTGTTGAGTTTGATTTCTTTCTTTCATAGAGTTGGTTTTCCATAAATACTTAATGAACTTTTGATGTATCCCCATACCCAAAAACACAAGCCTATCGTGCCTGCCTGTGGTGCTTTGAAGGAGGGGTGGCAAGTACTCGTTGAGGAGGGATTGACTGGTGGTGTGTTTTCTGGGTATATAGGTTCCCATCCTTCCTGATGGTCAGTACTGTCAGGGGCCTCACTGAATATGCGGGACAGGGCTTCCTTTCTTGGGAGAGGGAAGGGGCTGACCAGTCTGGCTGTCCTGAGTGCTGCTGCCCAAATAACCTTTCTCTGAATAACCAGGGTCCACTGTCTCTTCTTCCATCTTATACCTCTGAGTTTAGAGTTCCACAGGACAGCTTCTCCCTTCACAATTGTCTTTCTTTTTGGCAGTTTTCTTCTGATTTACTTGTTTTCAGATCAAATCTTGTTTATTTATATTCTTCTAAAATTTTTCACCATTTCTGAAATACTAGTTGTAATACATCACTTGTTTTGTTTTCCTGGGCTATTATAGATTTTTTTTTTTTTTTTGCGGTACGTGGGCCTCTCATTGTTGTGGCCTCTCCCGTTGCGGAGCACAGGCTCCGGACGCGCAGGCTCAGCGGCCATGGCTCACGGGCCCAGCCGCTCCGCGGCATGTGGGATCTTCCCAGACTGGGGCACGAACCCGTGTCCCCTGCATCGGCAGGTGGACTCTCAACCACCGCGCCACCAGGGAAGCCCTAGTATAGATTTTTAAAATCGTTTTATTTCATTTTGTAGAATTGTATATTGCCACCTTCACTACTCCAAATGCAATTGTACTTTTAAATAAATTCATGTTTTATTGACCTTAAGCACCCATATATATTTCAAAAATAGTTGTATTTCTATATAAGATGTAAGAGTTATAAGAGATATATGTTATTTATCACATAGGTAAGAGTTTTTCTATGTACAGAGAATATTTAGTACCTCTGTGAATTCAAGACTTCCCAGTGTCTGTGGTCCAAAGGTTGAGAATGATGTACTTGACAGCCAGGACAAATAGTGTGGCCGCTGATAGGTAAATATGGAAATGAATATAATCATTTGTCACTGTAATTTTCTCTTCTGAGATTTACCAATTTAAAAATTAACTTTTGGATACTCATGTGGATTATATGAATTTCTGTATGGGTGGTGGTAAAAGTGATGATGTATGTTGATTAAGATAAGAAAAGAATATGTTTGCTGAATTGGGGTTTGGTTGTTTTAAGCCTGTTTGTATGATGAGTGTTAAATATGACACTTCTGTCGGGAGTCTCCAAGATCATCTCCAGGTCCGATTTGCTAGAAGGACCCACAGGATTCAGCATATAGTTGTACTCACAGCTGTGGTTTAGTCCAGCAAAAGTATCCAAAGAGAAGTCAACAGAGGCAAAGGCACATGGGGCAGAGTCTGGAGGAAAACGGGTGCAAGCTTCCAAAAGTCATCTCCCATTGGAATCACACGGGATTCACTTAATTCCTCCAGTAACAAGTTGTGACAACATGTGTGAAGCTTGTTAGAGATCGGGGTTTTTATTGGGAGAACCCTCTGCCTAGCACATACCAAAGTTCCAGCCTCCTAGAAGGAAAGTAGGTGTCCATCATAAATCATAGAATTTGTGCAAACGATTTAGGCACAAGGAGTCACTCTTCTCTTTTAGGGAAAAGCTTTATTTCAGTATAAGGAAATGTTTACCATTCAAGTTTCCGGATGCCAGCCAAGGGCTAACCTTGCAAGCAGGCCTTTCTAAGGATAGGGGTCTCAGCCCAACCATGCAATCTCCTTTCTGTTTTTTTTTTTACATCTTTATTGGGGTATAATTGCTTTACAATGGTGTGTTAGTTTCTGCTTTATAACAAAGTGAATCAGCTATACATATACATATGTTCCCATATGTCTTCCCTCTTGCGTCTCCCTCCCTCCCACTCTCCCCATCCCACCCCTCCAGGCTTTCACAAAGCCCCGAGCTAATATCCCTGTGCCTTGCGTCTGCTTCCCCCTAGCTATCTACCTTACTACGTTTGTTAGTATGTATGTGTCCATGACTCTCTCTCGCCCTGTCAAAACTCACCCTTCCCCCTCCCCATATCCTCAAGTCCGTTCTCCAGTAGGTCTGCATCTTTATTCCTGTCTTACCCCTAAGTTCTTCATGACATTTTTTTCCAATCTCCTTTCTACACAACTCCTAACCTCTGCTTTTGAATAGACGTGATGGAACAAAGAATATGTTACTGACTAAATCTGCAAGAAGTTTTTTTTCCCCTTTCTTTTTCCTACTCACAAGCCTAAAGACATGTCAGTTAATAGCATATGAGAGTCCTGGGATGTACTTTTACAAACATTTCTTAAGTAGCTACTATGTGCCAGGCACTCTGCTAAATGCTGGGGCTGCAGAGACCACGGGACTCACAAACTTAAGAACATAGTCCTTCGCTGAGACACGCATGGCCAACCCTGCTGGCCTGCCCCAGGACTGCCATGAACCTGAGAGTTTTTATTCTGGGAAGGACTGGATTTTCAGTTGAGGCTTTTATTGAGCCTGATGATCTAGGCTCAGAACGACATGATCTCGGGAAGGACACATAGAAACTGTCCAGTCTGAACTATTTGGGTGAGATTCACCTGCCAGGAGTGGCAGGCTCATTTCCCCCGACAATCTTTCATGTTTTATTCGGTTTTATTTCACTGTTTGGGAAAGATTATCCCCTGATTTGTTTATTTTTATGTGCTGAGGTGTTGGTGGCAATACTAAATGACATGAAAGGAATGTACACGGGGGCTTTGAGGAAACCAAGGGCCTGAAAGAGCCCTTTTGTCTTGGTTTGTCTCCAAGGGCAGCATTGGAGCCCATGTAGCGCTGCTCTGAGCTTAGCAACCTTCTCTGGGCCAGTGACTGGTGTCTTGGACCTCATGACCATCAAGGAACAACTCTCTCTGAGCTCCTCTGGGCCCTGGGTTTCTTATTAAGGGGATTTTGGAGTTTGGAAGGTGATGGAGCATCTTAGGACCCGGGGTGGAGAGGAGGTCAGGCCCAGGCGTGCCCAGTGCTGCCACGGAAGCTTGGAAACGGGTTTTCAGTGGGAGATGGAGGAACATCCCAGTGACTGACTCCAGGAAAAGAGGTCAAGTTTCAACCAAAGATGAGAAGGAAGTGCAGTGGGACCAGGGCCAGGAGACCTGAGCAAAGAGGAAGCACGGTGCTTGGGTTGCGTTTCCCCAACACACTTGGCGGGAAGGATAAAAAGGAACTTACAGGACTCAAGTCAGTGTTTCTGTGCTTCTGGAGCTTCTCTGTTGATCTGTATTAGGAACATGGTGGGCAATGCTCTTTGGTAATCCTAGGTGAGGTGGGGGGAGACTCTGCGCCCCTCTATGTCTTTTCCTGGGACAGGCTGGTAGATTTCATTCCAAGTGTGCAATTGCGTGGTGTCTGTTTAATGCTGCTGGTGGGGAGAGTCCAAGCCTGGCCGTGATGGGGGACAACGGCAGGGCACGTGGTTCAAGGCCCAAAAGGCAGACGACCCCTTTGGAGGGCTCTCCCTGTGGGTTTTGTATGTTATAGGTTTCATGTGTGCATTTTGGTTTATTTCTGAATTGCTGCAGCCCCTTTAGTGGCTATGGGACACGACTGCTGTAGGGAAGTTGTAATGAACTTTCCATCTGAGGAAGTCTTGGTTGTAAGAGGCAGACTGTAATTTCGGAGTCAAAGGTGAGGAGATGGGTCAAGATGTGGTGACAGGTTCAGAGAAGTACCCCAAGGCTCTTCAACGTCAGCGAGTCCACTGAGATCAGTTGGTTCTATTTATGTTAAATACAACGTTGAGGTACAGAAAAGAGGATATTGGGGAATTAGTGGTTGGAGGGGGGGTGATGGTTTGCAGACCAGCCAGAGAGAGAGAGAGAAATAGAGGCAATGGGGCAAAGCACACCTGGGTTCTGCTCCGCCCAGGGTGCTCCGTGCAAGCTGACTGATTACCCCCCGGAGCCTCTTCTTTAGCTGCACGTGGGGGGATAATCATCGTCCCTACTTCCCACAGTCATTACGAGCATCGAGAGAAAGCACGCACAGGGAGTCACTGGATTAGTGCCCGGTGTACAGTAATTACATTTCATTGCGGACTTGTACTACGCCTGTTACTACTACTATTACTCGTGCAGGCTCTTACCCAGGACGAGGCTGGTGCAGTAGAGTCAGGGCATGGGGCCATCCCTGGGAAAATGAGGGTCTTAGAACTCTGTCTGCGAGGGAGAGGGCTCGGATCCTTTGTTGGGGCAGCTGGGGAGAGACCTGCCCAAGGAGAGAGGAATATGTCTATGCATTTGATCTCCAGAGTCTAGATCAGTCTGGGACCGTCTGGGACTCCTGGGCCACGGAGGTCCTTCCTTTTCCTGTCAATCTGGGGGCGTGGCTTTCTCTCAGTCAATCACCCACTGGCTTCTAAGTATTGAGATAAAGCAAATGTAAAGTGGGAACAAAACTGCCCAACTGTGGCTGTGATTACACTTTTCTAATGTGTCTCCGAATTGGTCACGAAGTCAGCAGATGCCTGTCCTAAATGGGCCTCCACCCTCCTCCACAAAATATCCCAACCTATAACACAGAAGTCGGTGGTTGTTGTTGCTTTAACTTTGACTTCGAGGGGTGCATCTCCCACAATAAGAAATATTGTGTGACTCGGGTGCAGGGTGCTCACTCAGTCAGGTGAACAGTGGTGCCCTTGCCTCTCGTAACCTGTTCTGAAAAGAGCTGCTAGAGGGCTTCTGTTAAAACAAGAATCAGATCAGATCTCTTCTCCGGGCAAAATCAACCTCCCCTCCCCCGTCAAATGCTCCACTCCAACACCTCTTATTCCCCCTCCTAATTTACATTTCCACGAGCACTTATCACTGTCTAACATCACAGTCATCCTTCGGTATCCACGGGAATTGGTTCCAGGACCCATTGCAGATACCAAAATCCGCAGACGCTCAAGTCCCGTAGTCGGCCCGCCATATCCACGGGGTCCGCATCCACGGATTCAACCAGCCATGGATTGTGTACTAAGTCTGTGATGCTAAAGCCAGGTCACAAGCCAGTCACTATAAGAACCAGATGTGTTTGGTCAACAGATGACTTTTGTTATGAACTCCAGGTCCTAAGGAACTTACCACTTGGGAACTAAGAAATGCTTTAAAATGGAAGAATTGAGACCAAATGCACAACTGTACAAAATAACCAGGGATGCCGTCTAGAAGCTTCTGCTAGTAAAGTGAAGAATCTTTCAGTGATGCCAGGTGGTGCTATTAGGAAGCTCACATACGCTCAGATTCCTTATATCAACAGCTTGAGCAATTTAGATTTTCTTTAGTGTACTTTCAACCTCTGGGCCCAACCATTTCTTCGGTAATTTTGCAAGAGTTTGTTATAGCATCTCCTCCCCCAGTAAAGTCAACCCCTTCAGACCTCAGTTTCCCCAGGGAGTAAATGGGAAGTGGAATACGATGACTCCTCGGCTTCCTCAACCCAGATTTTCTGTGATTCTGTGACAGGAGTCCCAGCTTAGGTGAAGCAGAACTGAATAAAAGCTTTCCGTGGCCGAAGATGGTGAGGCCCCTCATGCAGCTGGAACTATGCCCCTCTTTTGTCCATTTCATGCTTATGCTTCTTAGCTTTTCAAATCATCCCTGAGCCAGTCCTGCAGGGGTCTTCTGCAGGGTCTCCTTTCTCCTAATCACCTTTCCCTGGGCATCTTCTGTTCATATGGGTTCTCTGCTTGGATGTTTGACTCAACCGACGTTGATTAGCCCAGATGTTGCAACCTGGGAGGGTTGAGAGAAGAGGTCCAGAGGGAAAGGCCTCCTGGTACTGCTGCTGGCCTCTGTTGTGGGTGAGACTACGTCCAACTTGTCAGGATCTTGTAGGACCAAAAATTACTTTTACGTATCCTAAGAGCGAGAATGATCTGAAAATTACTGGAACGCCGGAAACAAAGTCAGTGTTCTATAATCGGAAGGATCTTTAGAGTAAGTTAGTCCAACTTCCCCATCCAGGCTAGGAATTTCTTCTCCATCCTCCCCAAGAGGTGGTCAGTGAACTTCTGCTTGCACAGCCCAAGTGATGGGGAGCTCATTACCACCTGAAACAGCTCATTCAATTTCTGGACATCTCCAACGGTATCCATTTGTTCCATCCACAAAGCTGAGATTGGTTTCCCTTAGGGGGCACCCATTTGAAGATGAATCTTGGGTCACCAGTTGGACTCCACAGAGAACGTGTAACCCATTCATCAACATCTTCTTGCCTCCAGGCTCAACTGCTCTTTTCAGCACATGGATTTCCGTTCTGTCCTCCTCTCGGAGGGCCCTTGAAGAACTCTATTCTTCAGTCCTGGACTGATTCACACAAAATAAGCAGTGGGGGATCTGAAAGGTCTTTAGAGAGCTGTCCATGCACAAGTAGTTGCCAAGGAGGGAGAGGGTGTGTGTCAGCCACCTGGGCTCTGGCCGGGGGCATCTGGATCAAATAACCTGTTGAGAACAACTGGCCTGGCTCTGAACCTCTGGGCCAGAACCAATGCCCATTTGCCGTCATACCTTTCCAGGGCATTTCTTAGAGAATATGGAGCAAATATAACCCCTCAGAGATAATCTGCTTCACCCTTTTATTCCATTTGACACATGGGGAAGACTGAGTCCCAGAGAGGGGAACAGCTTTGGCAAACGTCATCCAGCAGAAGAAAACATTGAAGCCCAGATCTTGTGCTTCTCGATTTCAGTGAGATTGCATTTCATTTAAAAGAGAAACACTGGGGCTTCCCTGGTGGCGCAGTGGTTGGGAGTGCGCCTGCCGATGCAGGGGACGCGGGTTCGTGCCCGGTCCGGGAGGATCCCATGTGCCGCGGAGCGGCTGGTTACCCAAAAAAAAAAAAAAAAAAAAAAAAGAGAAACACTGAAGATCTCAATGTGTCTTTGGTTCCGGGAGTCCTCAGAGAGCTTTGTCCTCCGGAAATTACCTCTTCTTCCCATTGTCTGTGGTTTCCCCATGCTGATCCTGTGTCTGTGTCCTGGGCTCAGGGGGCACTGCCCCAGCCTGGAGCTCCCTCCCCCATCCCTGAAAGTCTGGAACCCGGCACCTTCCTAATTCATGACCCCTCAGGGCTTATCATCGCAAAGGTACGATGAAAAGAAAATCTGTTAATATTCAAGCAACTCTGCTAAACAAGCAACTCTTTCAGGGTGACTATTTATTGCTATTTATGATGACAGATTATCTTTCTGATTTCCCCCAGCACATGTCTCCAGAGGAAATTAGATACAGTACTTTCCTTAAGCAGGACCAGGAGAGGATGTTTCTATAAATACTTAACAACTTGTCAGGAGAGATTACAAATATTGGCATGTCCTTCACAATGTCATGTTGGTTACTGAAGCTGTTGTAAGAAATCAGGATAGTTTATTTTCTTCCTGTTTGAAGGTAGTGCTACATTTTCTGAGGCCAGAGGAGGTGCTTCTAGAGGCAGAAGCTCTAGGATCAGACTCAAGGCCAGGGCCCCGGCACCCCCCAGTCTTCTCACGGGACTTACCAAGAGCACGGGCTTTGGGGTCAGATGTCTGAGTCCACTGGCTCCACTATTTCCCAGCTCAGGGACCTTGGGCAAACCCCTGAGCTTCTCAGAGCCTCAGTTTTCTCCTCTGAATGATGACTGTATCCTGACTCATCTCAAGGTGTTGCAAAGATTAAATGAGGCAACGTGTGAAAATTCCCTGTCCTGTGGTGGGTGATCCACAATACAGATCTCGTTCTCTCCTCTTTCCAGTCCATTGAGAAGACCTCCCTCATCGGCAGACATGGGTGGCCCTAAGTCCTATTGTCTTCTGACTTCCTGTGTTGCTTAGGAGAAATCTGACAATGATAATAATAAATACAGTTAATGAATTTTAACACTTCTCAGTCTCTTACCATGTGTCCAGAATTGTTCTAAGGGCTTCACGTGGATTCAGTCATTTAGTCCTCCTTATGAGGGAGGTACTAGTGGCATCCCTCTTTTACAGAGGAGGAAACTGAGGCAGAATGATGTGCTCGAGGCCACCCAGGTAGAGGGAATGGAGCTGAGATTGGCCTCAGGCACTCAACTACCCAGCTCTGACATCTCTGAAGGAAGGCGCTCACTCCTTTTTAGCAATCTCTCTCCTCAGTACCCTTAAGAATTTTCTCTTTATCCTATATGTTCTGAGTTTTACCATCATGAGTGTAGGTATGGAGTTTTAATTTATCCTTCGTAACACTTGGTAGCATTTTTAGATCCAGGGACTCATGGCTTATTTAAGTTCAGTGAAATTCTCAGCTGTTAGCTCTTCAAGCACCGGCTTCTCTGGTAGCCCCCATCAGACCTATTTTGGAGTTTTGGAGTCGCGTTTCCTGTCTTTCAACTTCTTCTTTCATATTTTTAAATCTCTTATCTCTCTTTGGCTCTGTTCTGTTTGATCTCTGTATTCTCAATTTCTGCTCTTCCACTCTGTCCACCAATTCTGGTCAATTTCTCCATTGAGTTAAAATTTCATGAACTCTCTTTCATTTCTAAGATCTCTAATTGGTTCCTTTTCATAGTCACTTCCTTTTTATTTCATCATCTTATTTCTCGTGTCACGGTTGTGGCTCCTTTCTTGACCCCTGTAAGTCTATTATGGTGCTTGTTATGTACCTAGTCCTTCCCGGAGGGTTCTGTTTGATCCCTTTTCCTTCAGAGGTAAGTGATTTCCTTTGTGGAGTTTGTGGTGGTGATTTTCCTCGGCTACTTTATGCCTCCTGTTTTTGAATTCACCTGCTGGATTTCTCAACAGCCTCCACCCGGTCCCTAGGTCCTGTCCTCTCGGTAACCAGGTGCAGGAAGTCTCTGTAATCGTGGGTGGACGGGAAGTGGGTTTCTGATTCTTGGCCTCTTCGGGGAGGCATCCATCTGGGCTGCAGCCTGGGGAAGGCTGTGTAGTTTTAGTCCCATTTATTGCTGCTAGGCACCCTCCAATGTTTCTTTTAGGAGTCTTGCTTTAAGATCTACAGGGCTCTCTCTTTCTTGTTTTTGAGCACGCTTGAGTGTTTTTCCTTGGCACTAGGAGTTTGGAGCAGAAAGGAGGGGTTTTAGCACTGTCTTAGTCCAACATCTTGAACCAGAAACCCTCCCCCATTATTATTCTTTGTTAAAATGAAAGAATCGACATATACAAAAAATAACGTATATAATATTGACTCTGAAGCATAATAATAAAGGTAATAAGACATACACCAGTGAAACGGCTCCCTGCTTAAGTATTAGAACCTGACCAGTGCTGTTGAAGCCACTGTATGTTCCTTCTCAACCCATCTCTTTGTCTCCTCCACCCGCAGGTAACCACTCTTGGGTATTTTCTGTTTATCTTTCTCTTGTTTCCCCCTCCATTATTTCTCACCATTTTTTTTTTCCTGACGGGAAGTGCCATAACATTGGCTTCTTAGAATTGCGCTATGAAGTTACAAAAATAATTAAAACACATTTGCACATAAATGACCAACAAATCAATGGAACAGAACAGAGAATTTAGGAACAGACTCAAGTTTGTAAGGGAATGTACTAGGCAATAAAGGAGGTATTCTAAATCAAGAGCAAAAAGGGTGATCTATTCAATAAATCGGTGTTGGGCAATTTGTTACCTATTTGGAACAAAACACATTTTAGATTCTTATCTCACACCTTACATAAAAGTGAACCCTTAATTGATTAAAACAAATCTAAATTACAAAAAAAGACCCAAATCATAATAGAACTAAAAGAAAATTTAGGAGAATGATTTTATAATCTTGGGGTAGAAACGCCTTTCTAAGCAATACACAGAACCTCAAAGCTATGAAGGAAGAGGTTTATACAGTTAACTACATAAACATTTAAACCTTTGACATAGCAAACGATGCAAATAGAATCTAAAGACAAACACCGGAATGAGTGAGAATATTTGCGACACATGTAATAGATGCAAACACACATGTATGTGTGTTTATATATGTTTTAAATTCATCTAATGGATTAAAAATTACTAAGCCATAAAAAACAGAAGTCACCTGTAATTCTGCCCCTTAGGACCACTATTTACATTTTAGTGTATACTGTTTCAGACTATTTTTTCCCTCGTGCATTTTTTTCTTAAGCACATTGCTTCCATATCTGGGATTATGCTGTATAGGTTTTTTTTCCTATGACTTTGAACTTGGTGCGGTGTAAATGTTTTTTCACATAAGTAAATACACGCAAACGATAATTTCTTCTGCAAAAATCATAACGTCTATTTATTGTATCAAGTTACTAACACTTGTTTAATAAATTAATTAATTTTCTAAAGTTAATATGCCTAATATAGGAGGGAATCCTACAAATCAATAAGTAAAAAACAAACATACAATGGAGCAAAAGAAATGAACAGGCCATCAATCCACAGACTGAAGAAGAAAAACGGCAATGGCCAACAAACACAAAACGCCATTTACCTCACTAATAATTTAAAACACTCAAGTAAAACATTTCAGATTTATAGCACTGGGAACATTTTTTAAAATGTAGATAATGCCTAGGCTTGGCAAGGATGTAGGGAAACAGGCTTATAAACCTCTTGGAAAACTGATGTAGTATTTCTCAGGTAACTTGGCAGTATCTTTAAAAATTAAAAAAGGGGTTTCCCTGGTGGCGCAGTGGTTGAGAGTCCGCCTGCCGATGCAGGGGACACGGGTTCATGCCCCGGTCCGGGAAGATCCCACATGCCGCGGAGCGGCTGGGCCCAGGAGCCAATGGCCACTGAGCCTGCGCGTCCGGAGCCTGGGCTCCGCAACGGGAGATGCCACAACAGTGAGAGGCCCGCGTACCGCAAAAAAAAAAAAAAAAAAGTGCATACCTGGGTTCTGGTTCAGCAATCCCACTGAAATCAGAGCTGGATAGATGGTCACTGCGGTGTTGTCAAGGGTAGAGGGGCGGATGGTATATGGGACGGAGGGAGAGGTTTCTAATTTTGATTGAGTATACTTGAAAATGCTCTTGGATTGTGAATCTTTTTTTTTTTTTGACTTTTTGTACATTTTCAGTCTTCTTAAATTTTTCTTAATAAATATATTGCTATCATAATCAGAAAGTCAACATTTTTAAAGGAAAGTTTTTAATGGGAACTCATTCGGTGTTTGAAGTGCTTATGCTGTACGTGCACTCAGTATAAGGTCCCCACAAAAAGAATAGCAATGACAAAAAAGAATCACAAAACTATACAAGAGACAGACAGAGGTCACCTCATACCTCATTCTTTTCAGAAAAAAAACCCAGTTCCTTAGAATGAGATACAAAAAGGGTCTGGGTCTGCAGCCTTCTGTAGCTTCCCAGTTCATCTTTCCTCCATGCTCCGACTGTTACCGAACCCAGGTCCGCTGCTCGCCGCTCAAAAGCCAATAAAGAGGCCAGGTTGGCGGAAAGGAAAGTTTGCTTTATTTCGGATGCTGGCAACCGGGGTGGGAGGGCAGACGCCTGTCCAAAGGCCAACTCCCCCCCACCCCCCAACAATCAGGGGGCAAGAGCTTTTATAGATGGAGGGAGGGGGCTACATGCAGAAACAATACAGTCAGCTCTGACAGTCACCTTGAAATTGGTCATCGGTGGTCTGACCAGCATCATCTTGATTGTTCAGTTCCAGGGTCGGTTTGTTCCCATTTCCTTGAGACCAATTCTCAGAACTGCGGCAGCTTATGTCACGGCTACAGTCTGGTCACCGTGTAGTTAACTTCTTCCATCTGCTGGGGGTTTCAGTATCTACAAGACAGCTCACAGGCTACGGCTCAGAATATTATCTACAGCCCTTGAGGAGGAACTAAAGGTCCTTGACTATGCTTAATGACTAAACTATTATTATTGGTCTCCTTTGACTTTTCCTCTGTTTCTGTATTTTCTCACTTCTCTGATTAAACTTATTCTTTGGCTAAAGTTTTTCCGCAGACAAAAGATGGGCTGAGGACATGGGGGGCAAGGACCATGGGGTCCTGCTCCATTTCATTATGTGGCGAAAGCCCTGCCAGCTAGGGGCCCCCAGTCTGTGGAGCACCCCTTCTCTAAGGAAGTCGGACCTGCTGAGGGTCCTAATTAAACACGGACGGAGTCGGAGACTGCAGGATGCCTTTGATGGAGGGGAGGGCTGGGACAAGGCAAACCCTGCCATGTGTCAAATGTACACAGGTACATCGCTCAGCGGGTTTGGGGGTCACGTGAATAAATCAGTATTTTATTTGACAGCAGCTCCACCCACACGGAAGAGCCACTTGGGTCATCTGTCTGTCCAGGACTTGGCATCCACAGGGCCAAGGGCCGTTCTGACTAGCTCAGTTATTTTTAGCTGCTACGAAAATCATAACATCCAGTGATGTGGACCCCATTTCTGCCAACTGATGCACAAATCGTTTTTTTCTTAATTATCAAACTGACTATAAAACCTTTTTAATTTGGGGGTACTTCCAGTGTTAAGGTGGAAGGCACTCTAACGTTCGTGCAGGATGACAGGTAGTCAATGAGGAGAGAAAAAACCCCATGCTGGCTCTGCCAGTCCCTCTGTTCTTGCTGCACTAAATTACAGAATTAACAGGCTCTTAGAAAAGACTGACACACAGTTACCGTGAGAAAGACAATTAAATGTGGAAACTCACTTTTCTCACTGCATTGAATTTTAAAGGGAGGCTTTGAGACTCAGTAAATCTCTTTCCTATTTCTTCTCCCCTGTCCCATAAGTTCTTCAAAAAAGCATCTAGAACACTGAAGAGGCTCCTCTCTCTCTTGATCCTCTCAAACTCCTCGTTACGGCTGTGTTTCGTTCCAGAAAGTTTCTTTTGAGATCAAGGAGAATGCTAAATACCCATATAGTTCAGTCGTTTCCTGGATGGTCTTCTTTTTTTTTTTTTTTGCAGTACGCGGGCCTCTCACTGTTGTGGCCTCTCCCGCTGCGGAGCACAGGCTCCGGATGCGCAGGCTCAGCGGCCATGGCTCACGGGCGCAGCCGCTCCGCGGCATGTGGGATCTTCCCGGACCAGGGCGCGAACCCGTGTCCCCTGCATCGGCAGGCGGACTCTCAACCACTGCGCCACCAGGGAAGCCCTGGATGGTCTTCTTGTTCGTCTTTACCGCTTCCAAACAATCTAGGCCAAATTCATTCATTCATTCATTCACTTGCTTATTCACTTGACAAATAACCCTTTGATCTTGCATTTTCTAGAGGCTAAAGGTCTGATCTTGATTTGATTCAGTCTAAGGGAGAGAGAGAGAGATGTGAGTGGGTGATTATATACCTGGGGTAAGAGCCTCGGAGATGCATGTAGAAGGTGCAGGAGTCCGCAGAGGAAGAGTTAGTCCTCACACAGGCAGTCCTTCCTGCCCCCCTGCATCTGGACACTCTAGCATCATGGCCTCTGTCTGCAGGTCCTCGGCCCTCCCCTGGCACGAGATTGGCGCTTGCTAAATGTGTCCTGAATTGACTCGACTTGTTAACCTTTCACCTGAGTCCTCCCAAGGTTATGCATCCAACTCAAATGAGTCTGCACTCTGCCCCAGGGGCTCTCATGATTAATTGCGAAGAAAAATTCTTTTTGAGGGGAAGAGGAGGAATTTTTTTTTTAAAGCCCACTTTTCTCCCAGCCTCAACTGTTCATCAGTCAAGCATTTGTCATATTGTAGTCCTTTAACCACTAGTCATTTCTGACTAATACCTGGCAGGCCGACATGGGGTACGATTTCCAAGATGATAAATGCTTCCCTTCTTATCTTTTGATATCTGGAAGTAGAAAATTTCAAGGAAAAACGGTTTTACACCAAGACGACCATAAATCTCATTGTGTTCACAACAGAAGGCTGACCAGAGAAGTTTATTAAATCCGTAAGGGATTTGATGTATATCAAACTGTTACATAAAGTCAATACTTTGGAGAGAAGCAGACAATAAATACTCAGCAAGAGGCAATATTTCTATCAGGGAGAAGGCAATCGCATAAAGATTAGGGGAGCAATTTCAATATTGCCCGTCTCTCTGCTGTAAGAAGACATATCTTGTTTTCCAGAATGATCACAGGGGAAAGAGCCGGGGTGGCGCAGGCAGCCTTCAGGACTTGGCTAATCTCACCATCAAGCCCCAACTAAATGTTAAGCACTGAATGTTTGTGTCCCCTGCCCCCAACATTTATGTGTTGAAACCCTAACCCCCAGCGTAGCTGTATTTGGAGATGGGACCTCTGAGGAGGTAAGTCAGGTTAACTGAGGTCAAAAGGGAGGGGCTCTGATCAATACGATTGGTGTCCTTATAAGAAGAGACACCAGAGCACCAGCTGTCCCTTTCCTCCACCTCCACACAAAGCAGAGGCCATGTGAGCACACAGGAATACTGAAGGGCCACTGTCCCCAGAGTGAGCGCTTGGCTTCTGGAATCGTCATGTCCTCTTGCTTTTGTGTGACATGTTCCATCTTTCCACCTGGTGTGTGAGTGACTTGGGGTGGGCCTGGCTTTGTATCCCGTTTCCGCCTCCCCCTGGATGCTCAGTGAAGGGCTGAGGCGGGCCTTCCTTCCTGATGCTCCTTTCAAGGTCGCTGCCTTGCAGGCGGGGCTGGCAGACCCACGATGGGAACACACGGTCCTTTGGGGCTTGGAAGCTCCTTGCTGCTTCCAGGTCCCACTTGGGGAAGAGACACAGCTGCTCCTCCCTGGAATCTTGCCGCTGCCATCCAGGTCAGTGCCAGGCAGACGAGCCCGAGAACCCACTGCGCCAGGGCCACAGGGCTCTCCTCTCCTTCCAGTTCGGGAGAATCTTTCTAATTTGCGTGAGGAGTCCTGCTAGCCCCCAATTCCACACCACAATCTCCAGACCACACCCAGGGATAGGAGATGAGCGTGGGGGTAACTGGCCTGAGGGCTGAACAGGGGAACAGGGTGCAGCCCGCCTAACATCCACTCCCAGATGTGCTGGCAGGGCAGGGTGACACCTGCCTGCCCTTCCCTTTCCACCCTTCATCCTGCCTCACCTGTTCCCTTTCAGGTCCGGTACTGTCCTCCCCCCACGTCATTGCTGTTAGAATGTTAACTTCAAAAGCAACCTCAGACGTGACCTGCCAGCTAGTTCAGAAGTTGGAGCATGGTGCTAATGAGGGCACAGCCACTGGGTCAGTTCTGACCTGGACGAGGGGACTTTGTAAGCAAAGCAAACAAAACAGCACTCTCTCCCAGACTGACCTGGCCATAGCCCTAGACTGAGACCCAACTGCTGCCGCAGCCCGGGTGTCCCAAGAGCCAGATCCCTCGTCCCTCCCGCACCACTGCCAGCTCTCAGGGGTAGATGGCCACATGGTTGCTGCCGCCAAGTCGCCAAGTGAGCAGATGCGGAGACTGGAAACACACAAAGACATCTGGGATTCCCCCAGAGTCACTGAACTGGCACGGGACCCCAGGCATGGGCGTTGTTTGGCATGCACCCATTGCATGGATTGGTAAGTTGAGGTCAATTAACTCAACAAACAGGTATTGGGCCCCTTGAAGGACAAAAGGTCAAGGTGGACTTGCTCCCATATTCATCATGCACGACTGCAGGTGAGAAGTGTTTGTGTACCTGGATGGAGAGGAAAGACCACTGCAACCAGAGAATGAACTTTTGGAGGGACCCTGAGTGTGTGTGGGGTGTGCAGGTCACAAAGCAGAGTTGTCATGAGGTCAAGTTTCTCCTTAAGCATCTGACTACACAAGACCCTGGTCTGCTTCACCCTTCTGAGATCCTCTCCAGCACGGCAGCTTGCTGGTGGAGAACAGAGACCTTGTCTCCCTTGTCTGCCCATCGGGGCAGATGGTCCTCAGAGGGGCAGGCAGGGTATTGAGGTTGTTGGTTCTGCATCAGCAAGGTAACAATACGGTATTATGCACATTAAAGTATGTTAAGAATATAGATTTCATGTGAAGTGTTCTTACAACCAACCCCCCACCCCCAAATCCCCAAACCAAAACCAAAACACAAAAAGAAAACAACAACAGCAACAAAAAACCACGCAAAGAACACAAGGACGTTTTTGGAGGGGATGGGTACGTTTAATGCCTTGATCATGGTGATGGTATCACAGGTGTATTTATATGTCCAAACTCATCAAAATGTATATATAAAATATGTGCATTTTTTTGTAAATCAGTTATATCTCAATCAAGCTTCAAAAATAAAAAATAAATAAAACTACGAGGGAGAAAGGACAGCACTGCCCACACTTGTGAGCACAAGCAACAGTGCTTTCAAAGGGAGGTTCCCTGTGCCAGAAAACGGGAAGGTGTCCCTGAATTACTGCAAATTGTCGGGGTTTCTGGAGGCCCTCTGTGCCCACTTGGATTTTTTTTTTTTTTTTTTTTTTTTTGCGGTACGTGGGCCTCTCACTGTTGTGGCCTCTCCCGTTGCGGAGCACAGGCTCCGGACGCGCAGGCTCAGCGGCCATGGCTCACAGGCCCAGCCGCTCCGCGGCATGTGGGATCTTCCCGGACCAGGGCACGAACCCGTGTCCCCTGCATCGGCAGGCGGACTCTCAACCACTGCGCCACCAAGGAAGCCCTCCCCTTGTGTTTTGAATGCAAGTAACAGAAAATCCAGCTGGTTAAAGATAATGCCTTGGTTCATGATAGGGTGTGTCTTCAGGGGGGTCTTGACGATAATATGACCAAGACCCAGGTTCTCTTTCCTGTCCCCTCCTCCTCCGTGACGGTTCCTTTTTCATAGGCGTCTCCTCTCGGGACTCCAAGATGCCTGCCAGTTTGGAAGACTGTTTGCTCCCTGCCTCATATTCCCTGGGGAGGAGGGTACTTTTTTTTCCCCCCAACCAGCAAACAAAATCCTCAGGCTTCAGCTGTTGGATTCACTTAGGTGACAAATCTCCAAGGGGATGGAGCACACAGATTAGTTTAGGGCTGGCACATGGCCCCAGTGCGGGGAGGGAATGAGAGCTGGCGGATGGAGGCAGCTTCCTCTGAAGCACCCAGGATGTGTGAGGGAGAGTAGACGCCTGCCTGAAAACCCCGGGTTGTCAACCGAGAGACGGGAGGATCGTGCTGGGAAGCTCCAAACAGCACATGCTCAGAACAGAGACGCCCCTCTTTGCAGAATTGTCAGTGGTGGACCAAACCCAGAGACAGAGATGAGAAAGGAGGCAGACCAGGAAGTCAGAGGGTCACCAGGCCCGACACTCTGATCTTACAGATGGGAAAGTAAAGGGTCAGAGAGGGGATGAAAGGGCCCCTGGACTGCACAACAGGCCATGGCGGAGCTGCGATCAAAGTTCCTTCTCCTGAGGCTAATTTTCCCCCCACGGTAAAGCGCAGGCGAGAGAGAGAGAAGGAAGGAGGAGAATGGGGTGGGGGGTGCTCTCTCAGATTTGTGGCTTTTCCCTCCTTGGTGGGTAGGGAGACTTCAGCACAGCTGCCCGTGAGGCAAGGCCAGCTTGGTGGTTTGTGCTTGCTGTGAGATTTGCCTTGTGGAGTCAAGAGTGTAAAGAGCAGAGAATGACAGAAAACACACACACACACACACACACACACACACCCCAAACAACACTCCAACTAGAAAATAGGCTAGACACATGAATAGACATTTCACTGAAGGAGATACACAGATGGCAAATAAACCTAAGACATTCAACACCAGTAACCGTTAGGGAAATGCCAGTTAAAACCACACAGAGATATCACTACGCTCCTATCGGAATGGCTAAAATAAAAAATAGTGGCAACACCCCAGTGAGGGTGCTGAGAAACTGGATCATTCAGGCACTGCTGGTGGGAATGTAAAATGGTCCGGCCACTACAGAAACATTTCGGCAGCTTCCTGACCAGCTAAACTTGGAGCTACCGTACAACCCAGCAAATTGCACTCCTAGGTATTTAGCCCAGAGAAACGAAATGGTATGTTCACACAAAAATCTGTACACAAAATTTCATGGCTCTTTTATTTGCAGGAGTTGAAAACTGGAAATCATCCCAGATGATTGACGGGTAAATGGTTAAACAAACAGGTGCATCCATACCGTGGACTAATTGCTACTCAGCCATGAAAAGGAATATACTATTGATTCAATTTGGCTGAACAGTCAGAGAACTGTGCTGAATGGAAAAAGTCAATCCCCAAAGGTTACATACTGTACGATTTCATTTACATAACATTTTTGAAACAGCAAAGCTATAGAAATGGAGAACAAATGAGTGGTTGCCAGGGATTAGGGGTGGTGGTAAGCGGAATGTGGTGAGTATGGTTTTAAAAAGACGAGAGAAGGGTCAGTATCTTGAGTGTGGAGTTGTGTACAAGGTGATAGAGCAACCACTATTAAAATTATCACCAGCAGGAGATAAGACTGTACAGAACCTAATACATACACACAAAATGAGTACAAGGAAAACTGAGGGAATCTGAACTAGATCAGTGGATGGTATCGGCGTCTGCACCCGGGTGGCGACATTACAGTACAGTTTTGCAAACTGAGCAAAGCGGACTGGGCTCTCTCTGTGTTATTTCTTACATCAGCATGTGAATCTACCATTATCTTAGAAGATTTTTCTAAAGAGCAGAGAGGACTTTGCAGCAGATATTTTCACCTTTTCGTTTGCTAGGAATGTCCCGTCATCCCCAAAGCTGCTAATGCATTTGCTTTAGGGACTTTGAGACAGGAAATCAGCTCTTGGTCCGGGCTCTCAGAAGGGCCAGGGTGGCCCTCTGATAATTGTCCCCATGGCCAGAAGTGGGGTATGGGGTGTTCACTAATGATGGGTCTCTGCACCATTAGGACACCTGTCGCCAATGATAAACTCATCCTGAAAGGCCCCTGCACTGCCCAGGAGGCTGAAATAAACAGCAAGCACAGGTTGGAGGAAACCAAAGCCTTTCACGAAAGAGACTTGGGATGGAAAGTTGTTTTATTTTGCCAGAATCCTTGGGAAAAACACCCTGACACAATCACTCCCAGGTCTAGGATAAATGAACACAGAAAGTGCTTCAAGGATGCAGTGAGTCTGATGGATTTCATTGATCGGCTCTTCCCTGGGTTTCTTCGGGAAATGCTCTGGCTCCCTCGTCTCAGGCCTGGTGGCACGGACACGACTATTTTCATTACAGGAGGGCATTTCCTTGGAACGAAATATGAAGTGGGGTGCATTCCACTCTCACCTCAGGCCGGTATGGTGCCCAGGCTCCGACAGACGTTTCATTATTTCCAGGCACATATCGCCTTCCATCAAGTATTGGTTTTATATGAAACCAGACTGATCAGGAGTGCTTTTTGGTACCAAAGGAAAAGAATGGTGAGCAGCCCAGGAGTCATTAATTTCTTCACAGAAAAGCAGCCGTGTGTGTGTGTGTGTGTGTGTGTGTGTGTGTGTGTGTGTGTGTGT
>NW_020172446.1:9166952-9197619 GCF_003031525.2 Neophocaena asiaeorientalis asiaeorientalis | reverse complement strand
GTGTGTGTGTGTGTGTGTGTGTGTGTGTGTGTGTGTGTGTGTGTGTCTGATTCAAAGAGCAAGGGGAGAGAGTTAGACCAGAAGAGCAGTCACCTTTTCATTCTGACTCTGACTCTGATGTTTCTTTTTTTCTCTCTCCAGGTGGGGTCACAGCCCTTGCTGAGTTTGTCCTCCTGTCTGGAGGGAAACAGAAATGCAGGGGGTGCGGGGTAGGAGTGGGGTCCGGGAGGTGGTGTGGTGGTGGGTGGGATGGCCTGGGATGGTGCTGTCCAGTGCCTGGGATCTAAACAGCTCTAAACAGACCTGCTGTGTGTCCCCAGCACACACCTGCCCTCTCTGAATCTCCATTTCCTCTTCAGTAACAAGAGGATAGGAGCCTAAGTGGCCTCAAGGGTGCCCTGGCTCTTGTGTTCTAAGGCGTTTACGACAGCTTGTGGGATTTTTCCCATCTGCACTTTCCTTTGGTGAGGGGTGAGGGCTGGCCCAGGCTGTAGGAACTCCAGGAAAGGCCTCTGGGGCCACTGAAGTTTCTGACCCCCATCAGTCACCTGCTTCTTGTATTTCTGCCACATCCTGATTTTTTTTTTTTCCCAGCTTCTTTCAACCTCCTTCTTCATATCAGACAACCGCAGCTCCGACTTAGGCTTGAGTATCTCCAGTGACGGGGCACTCCCCACACTACAGGCAGCCGTGTGTACTGTTGGGAAATTTCACTCTTGCAGTCTTATCCACAATAAAGAGATGGTTTCCCAGTACTCTTCATCCAGCTCTCTGTCTTCACATGGAGCAAGGCTCGTTTTTCTCACAAAAGACAGCTCTCATGTGCTGAAGGATGGTGATCAAGACCCCCTTTGTCTGCCCGTCTCCAGACTAAGTACTCCCAGATCCCGAATCATTTATGGATTGTAGTCATGAGTGTCTTTATCATGCTGGTTTGGTTCTTATAGATATGTTATACAGCTGAAAATGTCCCTTCTTATGTATATAAAAATTGATCATAGCAGGAATTTAATATCACTATAGAAAATTTGTTTACTAGGGGATAAGAAAAAAGTCACCAAAGTTCTCATTTTTAACCTAATTATTATTCATATTTTGGTATATTCCTTTCTGTCTTTTTCTCCGTCAAATTTCTAAATTTGAACGTTTTTCATCCCTTTCTCCACTTCATATCACACCAGAATTGTTTTTCATATTTCCTCCTAGTCTTTATAAGCATCATTTTGAAAGGATGTGGATTCTTCCATCTATTGATGTATTATAATTTATTTAACCAAACTCATACTGTTGGACATTTAGCTTATTTTTATGCAATTATAATGAATGCTGTGATGGACATTTTCAGGTGTGGCTTCTTCGAGAGAAATGTCAATGAGATGCATCATTGGGTGTGAAGGTTTGAATATTTATGGTTTCCTAGGGATGGCCTCAGTGCTTTGCAGGAGGGTTACCAGGTGCCCGCTGTAGGAGATCCAGCATCTGGACTGAGCTCTGGAGAGAATGTTCTGAGTTGGCTGGACAGTGCTGGGCAGTGGAGGATGACCAGCTCCCTGAGGCTGAACCCTGGGTGTCTACTGATGGAGACGGTGTCAGATAATGGGTAAGAGTTTGGGCTTCAGAACCTGGCAGGACTGGGTTGAGCCCTGGCCCTGCCATTGGCCTGCTGTGTGATCCTGGGGGATTTACAGACTTGATTTTCTCATCTGTAAAATGGGAACAATACTTACCTTAATACCTTCACTTAGCACGATCACCAATGGCCTATGTACTAGATTCTGCTCTAACAAATATCCACAAACTTGATGGCTTTAAGCAACAGAAATGTATTCTCTCACAATTCTGGAGGCCAGAATTTGGTGGTGTTAGCGTTCCAGATTTTGGCCATTCGAAAAGATGTGTAGTGATATCTCATTGTTTAATTTACACTTTCCTGATGACATAGTCTGTGGAGCATCTTTTTATACATTTATTTGCCACCTGTGTATCGTCTCTGGGGAGGTGTGTACTAAGGTCTTTGGCCCATATGTTAATTGGGCTGCTTGTTATCTTGTTGAATTTTAAGAGTTCTTTATATATTTGGGATAGCAGTCTTTTATCAGATGTGTCTTTTGCAAATATTTTCTCCCAGTCTGTGGCTTGTCTTCTCATTCTCTTGACATTGTCTTTCACAGTTCATTCTATTTTTTGATGTTATGAAGTGAACCATCAAAATAACTGAAAATAAGGCTATAGTCTCAACTACTGAAAGATAAAGGGAAAGACGAAGTGTGTGATAATTTTCTCACCTTTTAGAGCAGAAGTAGGCACATGAAGGCCCATGGGCCAGATTCTACTCGTCGCCTGGTTTTGTAAATAAAGTTCTATTAGAGCACAGACATGCTCATTCAATTACTTATTGTCTGTGGCTGCTTTCATGCTACCACAGAAGTGAATAACTGTGACAGAGACCATATAGCCTGCAAGGCCTAAAATATTTACTCTTTTACCCTTTATATAAAAAAAGTTTGGTGACCAAAGTTTTAGAGCAAGACCTCAAGACATCCAAGTAGCAGGGATTACATGTCATTCAAAAAATTACGAAGACAACTACTAGAGGGTTAGAACATATTTTGTGTACTTTGCAACTCACAAGAAAGAAAACTTATACTCAAGACACGTAAGACGATTCGTGTGGGAAATAATGGGTATAGAGAAAGCATTTAAAGCAACAAAAATGAGGATAAAATAAGACCCAGAAATATCTATTATTTAAATAAAATAAAGGAGACAAGCTTACTAATTAAAATAAACAAGTTGAATGTTAAGTTGTATTTAAGAGATGGATTAAAAATAAAATGATGCAAAAATTAAGAGTGACTTGTGGTTAAAATGACTAGATACTATCTTCCCCCAGAGACCTACTAAAATGATAGCAAGAGGAAAAAAAAAGTATAATTAACCATGTCAAAGAGAGCGAGTGAAAGCTCAGCCATGGATAGATGACTTCAAAAAATTTCTTTGAGACAGAAGAGAGGTACCTGACAATGCAGGGTGGAGAAAGTGCAGGGGAGAGTTAAAGTAGACAAGGATAGAGATTAAGAAGACTCTCCTTCGCCCTCTAGAACCCAGAGAGACTTGGGATCCTGAAACCCTAGTAAACTGAGTGAGAGAACAGGCTGAAAGTAGGGACTAACTGAACACCTACACAGTGTCACACCCCCTGCTCCTTTTCCCTCCACAGAAACCCCAGCGGTCAGGCATCCACCTCCTTCCCTGGGAAACAAATCAGTGTCTTCTTTTAAATACAATGAAAGATCCCAGAGAAAAGGCCACCTGCTCTTTCTATCACTTAAGGACTTGCCATTGTTTTGGCCACCTCCCTACCTGAGTAGACGAAAGCAGCACCTGTAAGTTGAGAAACGGAATTATGTGGGCAGGAGGTCTCTGTTCATTGCCGGCTGATGGCAGGAGGCTTTAGTTCCTCACCATGTGGACCTCTCTACTCAAGGGCTGCTTGAGTGTCCTCATGACATAGCAGCTGGCTTCTTCCAGATTGATGGATCGAAGAGAGAGAGAGCAAGCACTGGGAGAAAGGCTTTCACAACCTAATCTTAGATTGTACACCAGCGGTTCCATTTTCTTCTATTATTAGAAACAAGTCACTGAATCCACATTCATGGGGAGGGGAATTAGGCTTCACCTTTTGAAGGAAGGAGTACAAAGTATTTGTGAACAACCTCAGGGCTTCCCCGGTGGTGCGGTGGTTGAGAGTCCGCCTGCCGATGCAGGGGACGCAGGTTCGTTCCCCGGTCTGGGAAGATCCCACGTGCCGCGCAGCGGCTGGGCCCGTGAGCCATGGCCGCCGAGCCTGCGCGTCCGGAGCCTGTGCTGCGTTAACGGGAGAGGCCACAACAGTGAGGGGCCCGCGTACCACAAAAAAAAAAAAAAAAAAAAAAAGATAAACCACCACAGACTCTAACAAAAAGAAGAGATAAAAATAAATAAATATCTAAAAATAATTTTAAAGAAAACTGAGATACTACAAAAGAGAATAAAAGAATTTAATGAGTATCCTCTGAGGTATCTGAGAGACTCTTACATTCATTAAATAAATGACAAAGTGGATGTTATGGAAAACAAAACGAGAAGAACCAGATAGAGATCCTGGGAATTAAAAGTTGCTGCTTTCTTTTTTTCTTCACTTGCTTTTTTGAAAAATTTGCTTTATTTTTTTTTAACTGAGGTGAAATTTACATAATATGAAACAAACGATTTAAAATATACCAGTGGCATTTAGAACATTCACAGTGTTGTGAAACTATTCCCTCTGTCTAGCTCCAAACATTGTCCTCATCCCAAAAGTAGACCCTGTATCCACGAAGCAGGTGTTCCCCAGCCCCTCCCCAGCCCCAGGCAATCACCAATCTGCTTTCTGTCTCTATGGATTTGCCTATTTTAGACAGTTCATATAAATGGAATCACACAATATGTGGCCTTTTTTTGTCTGGCTTCTTTCACTTAGCGTAATGTTTCCAATTGCTGACTTCTTTTTTATTTCAAATTAGTAGAAGGGCTGTAGGCTAAATTAGAAGAAACGTCTAAGAAAGGAGAACATAAAGGAAAAACGAGGGAAATACAAGTGAATAGCAGTATTAGGAGATCAATCCACGTGGTCTGGGATCTAATATATGTTCCAGAATGAACAGAGAAAAGGGAGGGGAGAAGCTTATGAAAGAAATAATATAAGAAAATTCCCCGGAAATAAGTCTGAAGGACCAGCATAAATAACAACAGACCCACATTAACACAAACTATTGTGACATTTCAAATCACGGGGGATAGAGAGAAGATATGAAAGGTATCCAGAGGATGGAGGAAAAACAAAGTCCAGCTAATCAACTACCTGGAAATTAAAAAAAGAAAAAAAAAAGCTCTCTCAAAAATAACTCCTGGTCAAAGACTAAATTAAAACTGACATTGAAGAATATCTAGAAAATAAGAATATATGAGAATGAAAACACTAAGTAATGATGCTTAGAAATACCGCTGGGAGGAAAATTTTACTCTTAAAACACTTATATAATCAAACAAGTGTAACCAGTATGTTGAACAAGCAGAACTCATTTAATTCTAATTTAATCAGAAAAACATCTTTATTTTTGAGCATCCCTTTAATCTGTTTGGTTGGGTTGTTCTTTCCCTAACACCTAATGGATACTTGAGCATACTCAATACTTTTCTGATAACTCTCAGGTAGTTAAAATTGTGTATAATCACTTGAGAGTACAACTATAGTCTTAAGTAAGTCAAAGTGTTTCTGACACCTCCCTTCCCACCCCAACCCCCAGCCCATTTTGCTGTGAAGCTCAGGGAGAGGAGGAGGAGAGATGGGGTACAGAAAACTCTTACTTGGTCAGTACTGTCCTAAGATGGGTTCACATGCTTTGTACCTGGAATGTGGTTAAAGTGAACTCTTTGCCTTACGAGCACTTTCCTCATTTCTTAAGAGGTTCGTCTGCTGCATCCTTTGGCTACAACTCTTGTTTCTTGGGCAAGGTCTCTTTGTCTGGTCCTGCTGGCCTCCCTCAGCCTCATCTGATGGCAATGCTGTGACTTTCCAGGTGCAGCCATCTATGCTTCTCAGGGGTGGGTCGGACATCAGTTCTCTGTGACGCCAACTGCAGAGAACCCACAAACTCCCCTCTAACCCATCCACCAGCTCAGGCTCAGTAGATTGCATTGTCCATGCCACCCCTTGGAATGGGGTCTGACTTAAAGTATAGCTCTCTCCAAATAAATGTTCTCCCAAAATGGGCTCCAAAACTTGTCACTCAATCCTATTGCACCCTTCTTGTGGTCCCTCATGTAACTGGTTCTTGACAATTGTGTTGAAATGTTCTGCATCGTGCTGTATCTCTTATCTCATTTTTGGTATATTTTGGTGGAATATCTTGTTTACTCAGCCAAACCCTGCAATTTAGGAACATGTTACATAAGGAAGAATGAATGAATTGAAGAATTAAAACAAACGTTAAGTATGCAATTCAAAAAGTTAGGAAAGATCAACTAAGTTAATCCAAGGTTAGGAAAAAAAGTATCAATGAATTAGAAAACAAAAATGACAGAGCTGATAAATAAATTTAAGAAATAGTATGTAGGGCTTCCCTGGTGGTGCAGTGGTTAAGGATCCGCCTGCCAATGCAGGGGACACAGGTTCGAGCCCTGGTCTGGGAAGATCCCACGTGCCCTGGAGCAACTATGCCCATGTGCCACAACTACTGAGCCTGAGCTCTAGAGCCCGTGAGCCACAACTACTGAGCCCGAGTGCCATAACTACTGAATCCCACATGCCTAGAGCCCGTGCTCGGAAACAAGAGAAGCCACTGCAATGAGAGGCCCACGCACTGCAATGAAGAGAGTAGCCCCTGCTCGCCGCAACTAGAGAAAGCTCGTGCGCAGCAACGAAGACCCAATGCGGCCAAAGTAAATAAAATTTTAAATTTAAAAAAAAATTAAGAGAAAAAGAAGTAGTATGTATGGGGGAACACACAATAAAACTGATAAATCATTGGGAGCTAGCTCAAAACCACTACATTAGAAACAAACAAGAGAAAATACCACTGATCTGAAAGAAATTGGAAAAAAACATTTTTTGCAAAAAATTCAGTGGAACCAAATTTGAAAAGATGAGTGAAATAAGATATTTTCCAGGAACTATAAATTATCAAGATTGACTTCATGAGAGATGGATACCTAAATAGACAAAAAACAATGGAAGAAATTGAGAACATTATTAAAAAGCAACCTCTCCACAAAAGCCCCAGATCCAGATGGTTTCAAAGGTAAGTTCTTTCAAATATTCAAGTAACAGATGAATCTGATACTATTTAAACTCTTCCAGAACCTAGAGAAATAAGGACAGCTCCCAAATTCTTTTTATAAAACTATCATAACATAGATTCCAAAATCTGACAAAGTTAGCACAGAAATAGAGAACTTTAGACCAATCTCGCTCAGCACAACCATGAAAAAATAAAATAATGACAGAAATTTCTACAGCCTATTAAAAGAATAAAATACCGCCTTCAAGTGGGATTCTTCCTACAATTCAAAGGCCTTTCAAAATTATGAAATCTATTAATATGATATATTATGTATCAAAGGGAAAAACACCAGAGGATGAACTCAATTAGATACCAAAAAGGAATTTTAACTGAATTCAATATTCACTCCTAATTTAAAACAAATAACAAACTAACTTCACATATGGGGGTAGATGGTACACTTCCCCAGTGTCCATCCACCCTTCCCCCATTGGGGCAGCCAAGGGTTTGAGTTGTACTGACCTCCACCCTGTGCTAAGGGAGGCTCCTTAACCCCAAGTTGGTTAGAATAATTTCACCGTCACAAGGAATATTTAAGGATGGACAAGTCATTTCTTCACCACAATGATTACTCCAAATATGAAAAAAGAGTCCTGGATGGTGCAGGGTAAACCTTGGGACTTCTTGTTTCTTTAAAAGTTGAAGGAACAGAAGCTTTCTCTCCTTCTGGGCTCTATGGTGTGCAAATGTCAGATCTTAAACAGGGCAGTCATTTTTTTTTTCCCCAAGAGGAAAGGCAACCAGACAACAAAGCCAGAGTGTAGAGGAGGGTAGAGCTCAGAGAGTCACAGTGAAACTGGAGCCCTGATCAAACTGCACCTGAAGCATACTTTACCACTGGGCTATTTTTTACCCAAGCTGATAAATTCTCTTTATTGTTTTAGCTTGAGTGAGTTTTCTATGACCTGCAGCCAAAAGCATTCTGATTCAGCCTGACATTTTCTTAGCATCATTTAAAAAGTTGAGCTCAAATCAATCTAATGGTGAGAGACTAGAAGCATTCTCATTAAACCCAGGGCATATGAAATGAAGACAGCACCTGCCAAAGATGGCCTGGGAAAAATCCTGGATTTCTGGGAGTATGAGGTCAAAGAGGGGTGGATAAAGATGAGGCTGAAAGGTCCTGACAGCGCTGGGGACTCTGAAATGAAGAGCTCAGAAAAGACAGATGCCTTTTGCTGATTTGCTCAAAATCAGCTCCAGGGTCAGGGGACTCTAGCTACTTTCCCTAAAAAATTATATTATATATAAATATTACAAAAAATCTAGAAAAGTGCAAAACACTTGACTATACATTTACCCTGAGTCGATCAGTAGCCCTGTGAAAAAGGCTCTAACCTCTGTTGAGAGACATACGGAAGGTCACGTCAAATCAGAAGCAAGTCTTTGCTGTTGGGTAGTAATAATATTCAGCATCACAGGGGCGCATGATCTTAAAGTAAATTGATCAGTGAAATTCCAACTAAAATTTTGCAGGATTTTTTTTAATCCAGTGAACTAAAACCGAAGTTGATCTGGGAAAAAACCCTGCAAAAATAACTGGGAAAATTCTGAGAAAAAAAACCTGTTGAAGTGGGACCAGCTTGATTAGATACTAAAACATCTGAAACTCGGCAATTAAAGCAATTTGATATTGGAGAAGGAGTAGGCAGGTGGATGAGACAATAGAGAATCCAGAAATAGACTCAAGTATACCAGAGAATTTGGTTTATGGGAAAGGTAGAATTTCATGGGACAATCCTCTGGGATAAAAGAAAATCTTCTCAACCCTCCCATCTGTAATTTAGATTTCCAACAAAGGATTCATTTTCAGAATATATAAATAACTCATCCAAATCAATAAGAAAAATGCAAATGAACAAAATGGACAGAATACTTAAATAGCCACCGGAGGAAAGAGGCTGTCCCAATGGCCAATAAGCATTTGAAAAGGAGCTCAGCCTTATTCATCAGGGAATTGCCAATTAAAATCTCAATGAGATGCCATTGCACACCCCTCAGCAAGCCTGAAATTTAAGAGACAGTACAAAGTGTTGGTGAAGACACAGAGCAACCCAAACGCTTATACTATGGTTGGAGTGTCCATTTATGTAGCTACTCTGGAAAGCCACTTCCTAAACTATTTGGAAAACTGAATTTAAACAGAATCCACTGCACCATGCCACAGAAATTCCACTCCTAGACGCATAACCAGCGTAAACCACTCAAATGTCCATCAACAGTGGAAAGGATCAATTTTTGTGATGCTCAGACGATGGAGAACACAGCAGCAGAAATGAATGAACTCTAACCACATGTAACAAACGTAACGTTGAGGGGAAGCATAGTCCTGAATGATTGCATTTATAGAACGTGAAGGCATAGGCGGAACTGGTCTATGATGACAGATGCCAGGTTACCTTTGGGGAAAGGGAGGGTGTGATTGGATAGAAAGAGGCAGGGTTGCTGGCAGTGTTCTATTCCTGATGCAGCTGTGTTTCCTTAGTGAAAATTCATTATATATTGGGCGTGTAGGGGAGGAAAAAGTTTTCCTTGAGCCTCTTAGGGTCCCTGGCTGGTCTGAAAATTAAACTGACAAGAACAGATTAACAGAAGAAAAGCATACACATTTATTTAACGTAAGTTTGACCTGACATGAGAGGCTTCACGAGGAAATGAAGACTCAAAGAGAACTGAGTATTATGCTGGTTTTGATGGCGAATGGGCAGTCAGGGAGCCTATGGTAAGGTTAGGAGTATGAGGTTAGAGTAGGAAACTGGGGGCAACTTAGCAAGGTCTGTCTGTGGGGATGTTTCTCGGCATCCCTCTGTAAGAATAAGGATGCTGGGGCTTCCCTGGTGGCACAGTGGTTGAGAGTCCGCCTGCCGATGCCGGGGACGCGGGTTCGTGCCCCGGTCCGGGAAGATCCCACGTGCCGTGGAGCGGCTGGGCGCGTGAGCCATGGCTGCTGAGCCTGCGCCTCTGGAGCCTGTGCTCCGCAACGGGAGAGGCCACAACAGTGAGAGGCCCGCGTACCACAAAAAAAAATAATAATAATAAAAATAAGGATGCTCCTTTCCTCCAGGTATTGGGAGGGCACCTCTCACATGAAGGCTTTATGACCTGTTTCAGAGAAGAAGGAGGAGAGGTGGGGGAGAAGGTCAGAGTGACCTTCTCTGGCTTCTGCCATTTTTCTCAAACTCCTTCAGCTTAAAATATCCCATGTTACCAACGTGCCACGTTTGGGGGTAGCGTGTCCTGAACCTTATCAGGCACTTTTCTGTGTGTATGTCATGCATCAATAAAAAGGTTAAAAAGAAGTAGAGAAACGTAAAGCTTATTGTGAACCGGCTAATGAAGACTCCGTGCTGTGTTAAAGGCCATTTCAGCAGCATGTCTGTAACTCCCGGTCGCCTGGTGATACACAGAGAGAATAATGCTGACCTCAGATGGTTTTTACGAGAACTAAATGAGACAATGGATATGGAAGTGTTTTGTAATCTGTAAAGGGCGTTGTAGTGATTTTTATCATTACTGCGTGTTCCCATCGCTGAGAAGGGCACACATGGAATTATGACAACCAGCGCTGTCTGGGCCCACAGCCCTGTTCAGTTATTTTATGGAGAATTCTCTCTTCAACATTTAAATCTGCCCCGGCTTTCCTCTCTTCACTGCCTCACCGCCACACTCCTGAGATTAACTCTTCCCTTAAACAACGGAAGATGGATGCCCTTCGTGTTCCTTCAGCTGATTAAAATCATTTCCTCTCTGTTGAGAGTCCATTCGTGTGAAACTGTGCTTCTGAACGCCGGCCTTAGAATCCAGCCCTGTGCGCTGGAATTACAGCCTGTGATGCCTGCCTTCCAGGCAGCATTTCAGGGACCTTGCAGATGCCCGGTCCACAACTCCCTCTCTGGGCATAGGTGGAGGATGGCCAGCTGAGCCCCACGGCCTCCTCTGCGGAGAGCTGGCTGAGGAGGTAGCTGCATCCGCGTGGCATCCTGACAACGCAGGTATTAACACACAATCGTCATAGCAACAGAAACTGCCATTCATTCCGTGCACTGTCCCACTGGGTCCTCACAACAACCCTGTGGGGCTAGATAACACAATCCCCATTTTACAGCTGTGGAAACTGAGGTTTAGAGGCAAGAAGTGACTAAAGCAGAGTCACAAGTCGCAGACAGAAGATTTGAACCTAAGTTTGTTTAACTCTAGAGCCCAGGTTGGTTCATTTATTCAACAAATATTTATGAAGTGCCTGCCATGGGCCGGGTCCTTGGATATGTCAGTGAGAAGGCTTCCTGCTCCCATGAGCGTACATTCTATTGGAGGAGATAGACAACGGATAAACATAATCGATCAATCATGCAGTACGCTAGAAGGACAGATGCTTTGGGAAGAAAGAGAGTTGCGCTGAGTAAGGGGCATCGGGAGCGCCTGGAGGTTGGGAAGGGGGGTGTCTTGGCTTTTGCAGTTGAAGTATAGTGGTCAGGGGAGACTTCCTTGAGAAGGTAACATTTGGACAAAGTCTTAAAGAAGGTGAAGGGATTAGCCATGTGGCTACCCGGAGAGAGAGTGAGCCGGGCTGAAGGAAAGCCCTGCACACAGGCCCTGCTGAGTATAGGCTTGGCATGTCTTGGGAGACAGAAAGGAGGCCAGAGTTAGGGAGGAGTTAGTGGTCGTAGGTGAGGTCAGCCTGTAAGTGAGGGTCAGGTGCCACAGAGCCTTGCAGACCACTGCAAAGACCTTGACCTTCACTCTTAGCAAAGTGGGGGCCTAGTGGAGCTGGGGCAGAGGAACATGGCTGTCTGACTCGAGTTTAGTGCCGTGTTACTCCCAAACCTGGCTGGGATGCAGGCATCACTGGGGTGTTTGTTATTAGTGCAGGTGCCAGGCCTACTGCAGAATCCCACATCCCTATGACCATGGCCAAGGTCCTGGATACCCCTCTTCCTGTCCTCGGCTTGCTCTCCCTCTAATCCTATTTCTGTCCAGCTGCCAGGCCTGGCTTGGGGACCTACTTGGGTTCCGGCCTCTCTTCCCTGAGTTCCTGCTTTGGGCCCCTCTGGTAGCACCTTGTACCCTGAGCTTCATCGTCCCTTGACCCAACAGCAGTTGGACCAAGGAGAAACGTGCTTCCTCTCCAGACCCCGCACCCGGGAGGACTTGAGCTACAGCCCTGTCAGCCCAAAAGCAGATGTTTGGGTTGGAGAGTCCAGACCACAAAGGCCCAGTGGTCAGCCAGCCTGGCCCTGGCGATGGCGGCTGGGATCCTGAGCTCGGCCGGCAGGACGCAAAGGAACATCTGGTATGTGACTCTCCCTGGCAGGGAGAAAGGCATGAAGTCAGCGGGGATGTTCAGACGGGCTTGGGGTCAGAGGTGGGCGGAAGCGGGAGGCAGTGGCGGCGGAATCACAAATTGTAACCCAGGGGCAATGACCAAATCTGGAGAGTCAGACCCAGAACGGCATCTCCACAAAGTGACCTGAAGGGTCCTCTGTGGCTGGGGAATGTCCGGGAACACTGGGAGGTACTCGCTGGAAGGGGTAGAACAGGACCAAACCCGCCAGAACCCGTGGATTCTGATTGCGGGGCTGCAGGCCTGGGTCTGCCGTACTCTCTCCGATGGGTTGATATTTTTTCACTTTAATTGGGAACATAAGTAAACGGCAATGAAATCTGTATTCCTATGAGAGGAGATGGAAGTGACTAAGGTGGGGGCATCAGTAACACTCCCCACTTCCGGCCCGTGGGAGGTGGGACAGGACTTCCTGGTTTTGAAAATGTTTGTATCTATGGCTCCTCCGACCCCACGACAAGAAATGGGCTTCACAGAATCGTCTGCAGTCTCACCCGGGCCCCTTGGGGCCAGAGCAGGTTTCGGGAGAAGGATGGGAAGACACAGAATTGTGTCCACAGCCAGGATCAGGGCTCAACTGTGCCGAAGGTCAGATGTCAATCCAAGGTCAACGTTGGGAACAGGGTGGGAGCTCAGTGTATGAGGGGGCAAGGTTGGGTCTAGGCCTGTGTCCAGTTCGGGGCTTTGTCAGGGTTGGGATATGACTCCTTTGCTTCCAGGGGACACTCAGCCAGCCTCCTGTCTGCTTTGGTCTCCTGGTTCGCCTCTGAGTCCCCCCCCCCCCCCACAGACCCAAGTGCAGCATGCGTCAGCCTCCTGGAGAAAGGCTGATCTCCAGCTGGAAACAAACCTGCTTCTGGGTCCTTCCCAGACCCACATGGCCCTGCTCATCTTCTGTAAGGCCCACACTGTGTCCCACACTTTCATAGGTGAGCTCTCTAGATCTCGAGAACAGTCACTCGAGAGGGGAGGGTAAGAAATACTATCCCCATTTTATGGGCAAGGAAAACTGAGGCCCAGTTCTTTACTGCATCCAGGGGTCTGCGTATTCCTTATCGTTTGAAGTTGTTTCTACCCTCTTTTGCTTCTGGATCTAGGACACATTTCTTCTTTCACCTGAGTGCTCTCAGGTGGGACACCTGATGCAGAGGCTGGGGGATCGGGCCTGATCCTACATCTACTCAGCCTGAGCCAGCCTGGGAGTCCTTTCCTCAAGAGGATTCCATATTGAGAAAGAACAAACAAACAAAGAAACGGGCAAAGCAGATTTTCTGCCTGTGCAGGGAAGATCCCAGGCAGCTCACCCCAGGGAGGTTTGGGCCTGGGCAGGTGGGTGGGGGGAAGGTGTTCTTACTTGCAGAGGGCCGGGATGACCCTTGGGGAAAGCAGCAGATCCTTGCGCCATGGATCCAGCATCCTCGCCAGCTTCTCAGGGTGCTAGTGGGGCGTGGGGAGGAGTGATGATTAGGGGCAATCCCTGGGCTGGCGGTACCCACCTCTGAAGAGTGCACAAGGCAGGCCATCTGCTTGCTCTCCCCTCCCTCATAGCTCCCCTGCCCCCACCTCGCTCCAGGGGCTGGGGGAGGGGACGCGGGCTGCTCACTCCCTGTCCCTGGGGTAGCTGTGAGAAGGCGAGGAGACCCTTTTGCAGCGTAAGTCAGAGAGTACCAAGGTCTCAGGGACTTCTCATTGCTGCCTTCTCCCTCAGCATAGCCTTCTGTCGCCAAGTCTCCAGGCCCCTCCCCTTTCGGAAGCCCCTGCCCTCTTTCTTCACCTAAAGACCCCCGTCTGGCTTTGCAGAGTGACTTCCCCCTTGCGGGCAGGAGGAGGCAGCTGGGTCCTCCGCGTGTGTACAGAACAAAGAGGCCCGTTGCACCGACGAGAGCTCCCGTCAGGGCCTGACAGATGAGCGTGGGCACGTCCAGGGACAGAGATGGATGGGGATCCCTGTGCTGGAGCCCCGCGCGCGCTGCCCGTCTGTGTATCCCTCCCCTTGGGAGCGGGCTAATCAGATGGCCGTTTATGGAGCCATTACTCAGTCATTTAGTTATGCTTGGACGGGGTGGGGGGAGGGGAACGTGAGGTTTCACCAAGAAGGCAATTAGGACCCCTTCCTGGTGTCTGCCGGAGGGGGCCACACGAGTCCCATTAAGTGGCGACGATGATGACGACCCACTGGCTCCAATCATATTGGAGGCCCACCTGTTCCTCCCCAGGGCAGGGCCTGAACTCACTCCATCCACAGTCAGCCCCACTGGGGTGGGACCCAAACAACCAGACCTCCACTGTGGTCCAGGTGGGCTTTCTGAGCTCCACGACACTGGCCCCAGAGAAAGGGAACCTGGATGCTTTCTTGAGCACTTGTTGCCATTGTTTTAAACTGGGAATCCGAGTGGGGCACAGCACTGGGTATGCAGGCAGAAGAGATTCTTTTACATTTGTGTGGTAATATATTCTCTGTCCCAGGGCCTGCTATCGTACAATAAAACAAGAAGGCTGGGAATCAATATAGAAATGTTAAAAAAGAAGTGCTCTGAATCATTTTCATAACCTGCAAATATGATTTTCAGCTGAGAAACATTTTCTTTTCTATTCTGAAATGGTGGAGCAGTTTTCAAGCCTGGGCTCTGGGACTGACGCTTTTAGCTGCTTAAAGGTAAATATTACCCAGAGGAGAGGCCACGATAGACTAGGCTGTGATGAGCTGAACTTGGCTATAATAATAATGGTATATGTTATTGCCTACTTTGGAAGCATCTGTTGTATGCTAGCTCTGTGATGGGTACGTTCGTGTTGAATGAGTTATATGTTTGAACAAATCCTTAGGGTTCATCTGCTCTAGCCCTCTCAACATGTAGAGATTCCCCTCTGTGACACTCCCAACAGATGGGCCTAGAAGTTTTCCTTAAACACTTGCAGTGGGAGCAACTCACTACTTCCAAAAGCCCATGCCATTTTCTTTTAATAGCTATTAAGTATTTTTAAAATGCTTTTGACTTTTGGTCATGGTGTTGGAATCAGCACACACTGGAGCCTTCCTAATCCACTTTTTTTGTTGTTGTTGTAATATATTTATTTATTTATTTTATGGCTGCGTTGGGTCTTCGTTGCCGTGCGTGGGCTTTCTCTAGTTGCAGCAAGCAGGGGTTACTCTTTGTTGCTGTGAGCAGGCTTCTCATTGCAGTGGCTTCTCTTGTTGCAGAGCGCGGGCTCTAGGCACGCGAGCTTTAGTAGTTGTGACACACAGGCTCAGTAGTTGTGTCTCGCAGGCTCAGCAGCTGTGGCACACAGGCTTAATTGCTCCGCGACATATGGGATCTTCCCAGACCAGGGATCAAACCCGTGTCTCCTGATTGGCAGGCGTTTTCTTAACCACTGCGCCACCAGAGAGGTGCCCTCCGCTTTTGAAACATACGCAAAGAGTTAAAATATAAATGCCATGTAGGTACAAATGGAATTTTGTCTTATTTTTGATAGGACTGGCATTATTTAAAACACTGTAATAAATTCTATAGGCTAGAAGTTAAATGGAGATACCAGTTTGTACGGGATGGACCTCTGTGACCTGCAGTGCACTGAGACTGGAGATGGCCTGTGGGCCAGGAATTCACTCACACACACACAAAAAAAACAACAGGAAAATGGGACCGACAGTCAAGAAAAAACTCATTGGATGGATTTAATAGCAGGCTAGAGGTGATGCAAGAATAAATGAGTCTGAAGATAGATCGCTAGAAATGATCCAGTTGGAGACAGCAGACAGGAAAATGATACTGAAGATGAATGAACACAGCCTTGAAAGGGCACAGGACAATCTCAAATAATCTAACACGCTGGTGACGGAAGTTCTAGAAGGAGACTGTAATGATAATTGGTCAGGATTAATATATGAAGAAATAAATAGCTGAATTTGAAATAAAGAAATAAATAGCTGACCATATCATAGTCAGACCACTCAAAACTAAACATAGAGAAAATCTTGAGAGGAGCCAGAGGAAAAAAGATACATTCCTTATAGGGTAACAATAGTTAGAACCACCATGGACTTCTCAGAAAGAGTGGAGGCCAAAAGACAAAGGAATAATATCATTAAAGTGATTAAAGAAAAATAAAAAAGACCCAACCTGTCAACTCAGGCAGTTTTACTACCTATATCCGTGAAATATCCTTTAAAAATGAGGATGAAATGGAGTGATTTTTAGACAAATGAAAGCTGAGAGAAGGTTTTGCCGGCAGACATACAGAAGATCTGCTAAAGGGTGTCCTCCAGGCTGAAAAGAAATGATGGGAAGTTACCTGATGGAAAGTGCGTCTCCAGGAGGGAAAGAGCACAGCTGATGTTTTACTCTCATAATTTTGAGAAAAGACAGCTGACTGTTTCAAACAAAATGATAACATTTTAAGCATCGTTTAAAACATATGTAAAAAGTTAAAGATATGACAACAAAAGCAGAAAGAAGGGAAGGTGTTAATACATTTATTATTCTTGCGAAGTGGGAAATGGGAAAGAGGGCTGTGGGAAGGCCCATGTGGGAGGTGGAAAGTGGTTCAGAATTGACTAAGGATGCAGAAGGTGAGCCCTAGACATTCTCCTTGTCAGGTCCTATTCCCTCCTGCACCCTCCCCGAGGTCTGTCTGCCCCTTGAGGTTGGACCAGCCATTTCCTACAAGAGCTCGCTGGCTGAGACCCGGCCTGGGCCCGTTAGCATTCAGCTCAGAGGCTGGGCAGGAAGGAGAAGAAAATCAGGGCGGCAGGAAGAAAAACCTCTCAATAGGGCTGGGAGGAATGGGATGAGAAAGAGGAATAGGAACGCGGGACACACGTGCTGCTCCCAGCTGTCTGCCTGTGGGTGAAGCAATGAATCGCACTCAGTCGTAAGGCCATGAATGGAGAGACTACTTGGGACCAGTCACTTTACATCCGTTAGCTCACTTCATCCTCAGAGCATCCAGCAGGCTGATTGTATTTCCCCATTTTACAGAGGAGGACACTGGGGGTTCAGAGAAGTGAAATGACTCGTCTACCCAGTTAGTGAAAGGCTCTAAGTAGAGCAAAGGCCACTCTACCTGCATACAGCCGGAAATCTGTCAGATGCAAGGGCCCTGAGAAACACGTCTCACTGGATCCTATCAGCCTGGCACGGGCGAGGTATGTGCCACAAGGGGTACTTCCACATAGTGAGTCTCTGCCCAGAGCCTTGGAGAGACGGGGGGACGGTGAGCCCCAGAGACTCAGGAAGGCGCTGGCTCTAAGCTGGGCTGGCACACCTGCTTGGGACAAGCTCGTTGTGTGGCAGGTCAGTAGGCCATATGCACAGAGCAGGTAGCGCTGGGAGCTAATGTGAGGTCCCTTCAAGTCAGCACCACACAGGAAGGAACGCTGAGGACCCACCTCGTGCTGGCTTCTTTATACACCTTGTCTAACCCTTTCTGTCATCTTGCACAATTATCTCCTAAGGTAACTGTTTTCAGCCCGATCGTACAGATGAGGAAACTGAGGCTTAAAGGGGTTAAATTCACTTACCCTTCATCAACCACAGTGTCTGGATTCTCATGGTTTCAGTCCTGTATGTCTGCCCACTTCTCATAGCAGGCTGTTTCATGCCCCAGAACCTTTGTGTATGGGATTCCTTGGGCGCACGAGACTCAAGGCCTGGCCAGCTCCTATATTTTCAGGGGTGCCCTCTGTGCTGGTCTCTGGATTTCCAAGTTTCTCATTCCCAGGCCAGAGAGGAGGGTCTTCCAGGGGGGAGGAGTGCTATTCAACCCCAGGCCTTGGGAGGGTGCTATATTGCCAAGAGGGTCAGAGGCCTGGCTCCTGGCCGCAGTTCTGCTTCAAGAGCTGTGACCTTGGGAGAGCCATTTCTCACCTCTGCTAAAGATTACATCTCACCTGTACAGTGAGGGGCTGGGTGTGTCTCACCCTGGCCCAGGGGTGGGCAAACATTTTCAGTTAGGTCCAGATAGCAAATATTTTTCGGTTTTGCAGGCCATGCAACTATTCAACCCTGCCTTTGTGGTGAGAAAGCAGCTGTACACAACATGTAAACAAAGTATGCGGCCATGTCCCAATAAAATTTTATTTACAAAAACAGGAGGCAGGTTGGATTATGGTTCTTTGTCTGGGACAATCTCAGATTTCTGGGTGCTAGAGAGATGGAGATATATCATAGTCTAGTGGGGGAGGCATGCAGGCAAACCACAAATTAACAGTGTGGTGTGAAAAGTAGAAATGGTTTAGAGGAGAGCACAGGTGCAGCAGTAACTTTGATGGTTCAGCTGAGCGTCAGTGGGTGACACATTAGAGGGTTTGGCAGATGAAGGGAAGAGCACGCTAGGCAGATGGAACAGCATGTGCAAACACCCAGAGGCATGACAGTGCGTGGTGTCTTGGCAAAAGCTGTGGAATTCGATGGCTAAAGCGAGAGGCACAAATGAAATCAAGGAGAATCTTAATTGCTGTGCTAAGGGGCATACACTTTTCAGCAAATAATCCTCAGTTATTTAACTCCTCTTCAATGACTAACATTTTTCTTGGAAAGCATCCACCCTACTAACAGCTACTAATCTCAGTAAGGGGTATTGGACATGCAATTTCTTCTAATTACATGGAAATACTGGTTGTTTCTTCTCTGTGGGTGCTGAGGCCCCAGGGGCAGTGATGGAGGCCCAGGGTAGGCAAAAGGGAGAGCTGAGCGCGGCTGATCTGTACCACAGTGGAGCCCGGGGCTCTGATTTCACACTCTGCCTCAGGCCAGAGCGATTCTGCCTGTGTCATCATTATATTCATCAAGGGATGCTTTGTCTTCCCCTGAGCGGCCTAATTGCTCTCCTCATTTGGACAGCCCTGGAGTCATTTAGTAATGAAAAGCGCCACACGCTAATATGGCATCGGGAGCTCACCTGCTTGTCGGCATTTGGAGCAGCATGGAGAGAGGAAAAGGCTCAGCTTGTCATTATAGGTGCAGAGCCTCACGGAGCTGCTCGTGGGCAATTACCGCCCAACAGTCTGGAAATTGCAGTCCGGTTACAGTGGCTGCTAACGAGGACTAATTGCACCACCACAGAGCTGTCCAGGACACTTAAAACAAATGGCCCCTGTGGGAACTTGGCGATGGGTCGGGAAAATCCCATCTATTCTTGGAACAGAGGGAAAGGCTAGTTGGGGTTGGGAAGGGATCAGCTGGGGGCTTCTGGGCATTAAAGATTGGTTTCTCAATCAGTGTAATTAAACTAGAGTTTCATGAAGACATCCACCCATCCATCTATCTACCCATCCATCCCACACCATCCATCCACCATCCACCCATGCGTTCATCTATCCATGCGTTCATCCATCCATCTTCCCCCATCCATCCACCTATCCACCCTCCATCCATCTATCCTCTGTCCATCTTCCTCTGTATGTTTTTTCAACTGTTAACCCAGACATGCATCCATGATGTATCCATCCATCCATCCTTCCATCCACCCAACCATCCATTCATCTATCCTACCGTACATCCGTCTAGCATGCAACTGTCTATCTCTCCGTCCATCCAACAAATTTTTACCAAACTCTTGCTTAGTACAAGGCCTACTTTTTTTTTTTTTTGCGGTACGCGGGCCTCTCACCGCTGTGGTCCCTCCCGTTGCGGAGCACAGGCTCTGGACGCGCATGCCCAGCGGCCATGGCCCACGGGCCCAGCCGCTCCGCGGCATGTGGGATCTTCCCTGACCGGGGCACGAACCCGCGTCCCCTGCATCGGCAGGCGGACTCTCAACCACTGCGCCACCAGGGAAGCCCCCCAAGGCCTACTTTTGATGCTGTGAGTCAAGGATGAGTCAGGAGTGATTCTGCACACAAGAACACATAATAGACGCTCAATAAATATTTTTGAATAAATTTTAAAAAGAATAAATATTTTCTCAATGAAGAGGAGACCATTTTAAGGACTCAGCTAAGTGGGAGGATAAGGAAAAGGGATTAGTAGGTGTGAGGACAGAGAAGGTGTAAAGTGTTCTCAGTCATACATGCTTGTGAGCCTGTGTTTGAGCGTGGTAAGATACTTCATCTCCTTGAGCCTCAGTTTTCCTACCCATAAAATGGGGATAACCCTAGCTCATAGGATTATTATGTGGATTACCTAAAATATTGCATGTAAAGTTCTTAGAACAATGTCTAGTACATAGGAGGCACGTAAAAGTTTGGACTTTCCCTAAGTGCTGCTTTCCTTGACTCCTCTAGGGTACTACCCCCTACTATGGATTCTCCCATCTTTCTGCCCACCCTACTCTGCCTAGAAAGAGAAAAAGACCATCCTAGGAATTAGAACCTGATGTAGATGCTTGTAACACAAGGGAGGTCTTGGAGTTTGGGGAATGTTAATTCTTTCCCTTGTGATTGGAGCCCAGGGAGTGAGGGGCAGTGACCAGGGAAGGACAGTAGGGTCAAGGCCATATCAGTCTGGGAAGAGCTGAGAGGTTTGGGATTTGCTGTGGGGAAGACAGGGGATTGCAAGTGATCTGAATTTGTAAATTGTTACTCTGGCCTGGGGAATTGATTACTATTAACTCATTATTACCGTGTGGGTAATTGATTGGAAGATCATCTGGTCATAGTGATTCAAGGGCAGAGGCTGGATGAAAACTGGTCCAGTGCTCTTTCCTGGTCCCAGCTGCTAGATCTCTGGTCCCTGGGCTCCCCCAGCTATAGTTTTCTGGCCTGGAGCTCAGGGCTGGGGAAGGAATTTTAGAGCCACGGGTTCCTCTGCCCTGTCAGGATCTGTGCAGGGGTCTACAGGTCCCCACGTTCTCCCCCGACCCCGCACACACTCACAGAACTCTGCTAAGTGGCCATTTCAACTGTCCTTACATACCTCCTGTGACAAGGACATCACTCCTTCCTGAGGTAGCCTGTTTCCTCTCTGGCCACCTCTGACAAAGTCTTTTGTGAGATTAAAGTTCCCCTATCTTTTCTTGGATTCTCATTGTTCACCCTCGCCCTACTCCTGAGGGGCTGGGCAGAGTAGGTCTCAATGGCAGCCGTGGACACGGTTCATCTGGGGGCCAGGACACAGGCTCAGTTTGTGGTCAGGGGTCGGTGGGCGGCCAGGTCAGTGCTTGGGCTGCAGCTGGGCTCAGGGTGGGGCATTTCCCAGGAGGGGCGGGGGTGGACTGACCGATGAACTGGCAGCCCCTGTACCCCCTGCCTCCTGGTAGGCTCCATCTGGTATAGTCTCCTCCCACCTGGATGCTGGGTTTGCCATGGGATTTCCACCAACAGAAAGTGTTGGAAGTGGTGCTGCGCTAGTTCAACACTTGCCTTTACAGGGCTGGCAGCCTCTGCTTTTGCCTGATGAATGAGGAGAGGCTACCCGGAGGAGGTGGAGAAGCCACTTCGGACATTCCAGCCCCACGTGAGCTCTCTTCTGAATGCAGCCATGGGAGTGGCCTCGGTTAAACCACGTGGAGTAGAATGGCCCAGCTGGGCCCATCTGCCCTCAGCATTAGAAGAAATAATACCAATGTAATATTGGTATTGCTTTAAGCCACCGAGTGTTTGGATGGTTGGAAAGCATCAGTAGATAACAGGTCCTGGGGTCCTAGGTAGCACTCCCTGTCCACTCCCAGGGCACCGTCAAGTCCCAGCTGCAGCCAGTCTGAGTTCAGATCAGGCCCTCAGCACTGATTCCTGCATGACCCCAAGTACATCACAGATGTCATGGGCCTCACTTTCACTGTCTATAAAGTGGAGAGATTTCAGTGTGATGATTCCATCTCTTCCAGCTTTTCTTTGATGAGGCCAAGGGATTCTGGGTGAGGCAACGGCGCCTTCATTCCCAGAAGGCCCCTTCTCAGGGGAGGTTTCCCACACCCGTGGCCTCACTGCCCACGGAACAACATGGTACCAGTCTCCTGGCCAGTCCACTTGGAATTACACACCTCTGCTTCAGCTGTGTTAAATTCACCCTGATGGTCCATGTGGCACCTGGAACAGGGCTGTGCCCTGGGGTGGACACTTGGCTAACTGGGCATGGGTTGGTTTTGTGCAAACAGTACAAAGCCAACCCCATTCCCTCTGTTTCATTGTTCCTCGTTGGATTTTGGCAACAAGTGATTCACTTAAAAGGCAAGATGGGAACAGGTAGTGATGTTTGAAGCATTTCTCCCTTGATCACTTAGCAGCCCTCTACCTATTTTATTATGCTACTGGCAAAAATTATGAGGTTTGTGCAAATTATGTTTGGGTAATCATGTCTGAAGGAGCCTGTGGTTCAAACTTTCCAGCCAATTTCTCTAAATGGGAGCTTTTAAACTTTTCCTCTTTATGGCCTTCAGAAGATGCTTGTAGAGACGGTACTATGTCAACTTAGGAGGCGGCCAAGGACGGGGGAGGGGAGTCAGCGCAGCGGAGGCTGGGGGCTCAGAGGGTCAGAAACCTGGGCCCTACCTTTGAAACTCCTCACAGGGCTCTCTCTGGGTTGAGAAAGCAGATGTCATCGAGCCCTGCAGGTGGCCGTGGCAACATAAAGAGTCAGCAGACGGAGGCCAGCACGGTCATGCAGAACTTTGTAGAAGTCTGAGCTGCCGTCGGAGGCTTGCGGTCCCCAGGAGAAGAGGACACCGAGATCCAGGTAGGAGAAGCATCCTCCCAAGGTCCCCCAGCTGGGCAGCTGAGGTGCTGGGACTGGCAGCTGGAACCGGACACAGCTGCTGAGAGCCCAGGAAAAGGGCAGAGGGGGCATCCTTTCCCAGCCAGAGTGTGCGTCAGGCAGGGCGGTGGGAAAGACTCCCCTCCCCTCCGATGCCTTTTCCTCGATGGTGAAAGGACATAGGGCTTGAATTCGAAGCTAGCAGCAGAACACATCTGATGAACCTCTTCAATATTTATTTTCCCAATAGACTCGAACAATTCTGGAGAGACATAATATCACGTTTCTTAGAAATTTCCCCGAATACATATTTATGAGGGAAACCTGAATAAGAAGGGCTCAGACCTACTTATTTATGTATTCAGTCATCTCCAGGGTGCGGGCTGTGCCGGCATTAACGAGGAGAAGAGACAGTAATTAGATTGCACTTGGGCTGAGCCCCCGCTCCAGGGACAGGATTAGCTGCCAGCCTTCCGTGATCCCCACCCTCAGGATGCTCGTCCTTCAAGTTTGCGCCTCTGGGGATCCGTGGATCTCAAACTTGCTGCATATTGGAATCATCTGGGAAGTTTTAAAAAAAATACTGATACTTGTGCCCTTTTCACAGAGATTCTGATTTAATTTTTCCAGGGGCAGCCTTGGCATTTGGGACTTCTACAAGCTCCCCAGGCGATCCATCATGTAGCAAAATTTGAGAACCACTAATTTTGACCGTGAACCTGTGGGGCTGGCTACATTCACGTGTCATCCTTTCTCCCTCCCTAGTTTTTACCAAAGGTGAGCAGCGCTGGTGGAAAGGGAGAGTCCAGGGCTGGGGGTTAGGGGCAGGGCCAACTTCATGGACCTGTGACCCGAGCAGAGGCAGAGGGGGCCATGCTTGCTTAAATGCCCTGTTGTAGCCATCTTGAAATTCGTAATCATTTTTTAACAAGGGGACTTGCATTTCATTTTGCACTGGGCCCTGCAAATTATGCGGCTGGTCCTAAGCAGGGGACCTGGTTCTAGCGCCATCTCTGGTTGTATAACTGACTTGCTGTGCAACATTGGGTAAATCTTTCTTTGTCTCTGGATCTCCATTTTCCTCTCCTAGAATAAAAATCCATCAGCCCCAAGGACTTTCTAGTACCTTCTCTGTCTGTGTCAGCACATACATTCACACAATGCCACCTAAGAAAATAATTGGGCTGCCTTCCGTCCAACACAGTAATAACATGTAATGACTGGCTGTTTCCAAAATCACACGTTGTTTGATTGAATTCCGCACCATTCCAAACAGGTTTGTGTACTTAGAACCTACTAAGGGCCCAAAATGACTAATGTGTGGACGTTCGTGTTCTCACTCCCTTCTTTCTATAGCTGAAGAGAATTTATATCTATAGCCTTGCCCATTCAGTTTCCTGGCAACCCTGCCTACTAAGAAGAGTTCTGCCTTTCCAGCTAATTCCTCAGCTTTTCTAAGGCAGAATTGGACCCGGGTAGAAAGGCTGGGGACTGTGGAGGGGAAGGCAGGAGATTTGCATCAGAAAGGGAAGAGCTGTTCCCTGGAGAAAAGCATAGAAGGGGTGAGAAGCAGGGGCTGGGAAGGGAAGGGAATAGGGAGAATTTTGCATTGGGATTAGAGTGGGGGAAAGAAGAAGGTATTTGGAGCATGGCTGCCAGATATGTGGATATTGAGAGTGGCAGCTGGAGGAGAAAAGAATTGTTAAGATCTTTTGCTGTGCATTGAGCATATATTCTGACCTCCCCAAATACATCTGCACACTTTACCTTCAGAGGTTTCTCAAGAGCGTAAGCCTAATTTGCAATTGCTTTCAGGTATATTTTTCTATCTGACTGCAGATTCCGTGAACTGATCCTGTGCAGAGACTAGTCCATCTGGGACGCCAGTTATATTTGGAATACACTGTTAAGCCAGGGTGGAATGGAAGTGACAGCAGATGTGAGCTGGGACATCCTTCATCTAGTGCAGGCATTTCATAGACTCATGATCTCTTGGAGTGGGGAGAGATCTTAAAAATGGTCTAGTTCAGCCCCTTCCCCACTTGAACTTTCTAGAGCATCTCTACCAAGTCTATTTTTTGCTTATATACTTCCCGTGAAAAGGAATACAGGAATGCACTACCTCCAGGGAAGGCTTACTCTGTGTGTAGATAGATCTAGTCTTTAGAACGATCTGTCTACATTCGCAAAAACTATTCTTAGTGGTGTGCCTTGTTACAGTCTCACTGGACATCGCCCTGCTGGGTCTGACCACAATTTAAAATGTTCTAATTCTTTGAAGGAGCAATTCAACTTCTAGGAAACCTGCAGAAACTCATACACAAAAATAGATATCAAAAGATGTTTACATTGAAGCATTAATTGTGATAGTGAAAATTTGAAGCAGCTTAAATGTATATTCACAAGGGATTGCTTAAAAATTATGATATATCCATACTGTGGAGTAGTATAGATGTGTGTTACTAATGTGGAAAGATTTCCACGGCGTATTAAGGAGAAAAGTAAGTTGCAGACAATAAGGGATGAATGAACTCAAGTGTATACAGGTTTCCCCTGCTACCCCAAAGTAGAGTGTTCCTGTGGAACCTTCCAGAAGCCAAAATGACGTAAATTGAAGAAGCAATTACCTTAGGACATATCTTGCTAATGCATGCACAATATAAATCAAGATAAAGCATAGATGCTCACAGACATAGTTCACAGTCATGCTGGCTTGATGCTGAGATGCTGAGTGTCGTTACCAGGGAAGGAGCCTGATGGCGCAGGTCTCGCTGCTCTGAGAGAGCTGCCTCTATAACAGCTGGCTGCAAAACAAACCCTGAGTACTATTTTGGCTTTTCACCTTTTTTTTTTTGGTAAAAGCTAAAATCCTCTTCAGATTTCTTTCCATTGGTGAAAACAGTTACTAATATAGGTCTTTCCAAAAAGAAAAGTGGTGTAAAGCAAACCTTCAAAAAGTGGGGCATACCAGCGTATATTTTTTTAAAAAACCAACAAAGCTTCATACACATACAGGACCATGAATTAAAGATATCAAAATTTATGGAAAAATGATACACACAAAATTGCATTGGGGAAATGCAAATCAAAAGCACAATGAGATAGACACTAGTTCACATCCATGACAATGGCTATTATTGGAAAAATGGAATATAACAAGTGTTGGTGGAGATGTGGAGAAACTGGAACCCTTGTTCACTGCTAGTGGGAGTGTAAAATGGTGCAGTCACTTTGGAAAACAGTTTGGTAGTTCCTCAAAGAGCAAAACATAAGAGTTACTCTATGATCCAGCAATTCCACTCCTAGGTGCGTACCCATGCAAAATGAAAACACACACCAAAATTTGTACGGGAATGTTCATAGCAGTAGCATTGACAATAGTCCCAAAGTGGAAGCAACCCAAATGTTCATCAGCTGATGAATCTACGAATAAAACGTGGTATCTACATAGCGGCATATTGTTTAGCAATAAATAGAAGAGAAGTACTCATTCATGTTACCATATGAATGAACTTTGAAAACATTATGCTAAGTTGAAGAAGCCAGTCCCAAAGGACCACATATTGTACACTTATATGAAATATCCAGAATGAGCAAATCTATAGGGACAGAAATTAGATCAGGATTGCTTAGGGCTATGGTTGGAGGGGAAGGTGGGTTGGGGAGTGACTGCTAATGGTCAGATGAGAACGTTCTAAAATTAGATTGTAGTGATGGTTGCACGACTCTATGAATGTAATAAAAACGCCTGAACTATACACTTGAAATGGTGTATTATGTCGCGTGTGAATTATATGTCAATAAACTCCTTTGTAAAAATTGCTAACAGTGTTTAGATCTGGGGGAGGGCACTGGGTTAGGAGGGGGCAGTGAAGCACTTGCCTTGTCCTGGTGATTTATTTCCAGTAGCAAAACATGGCCATCCACAGGCACTTGTGGAGGCCTTTAAGCAGACGGCTGCTGGACACCCAGCCCTCTGACAAAGCAGGCGACCTCAGTTCTGTCCCTTCTCCACCTCTGGGGCCAATGGCTGCTCCTCCACGGGCCATCTGAGGCCCAGGCATGGCTGTAAACACACAGAGTAATGCCTCTGCTCATGCTGGCCTCTGGTGGCCAGGAGCGGGCCAGGTGCTTGGGTGCCTTTCCTGATGCGGGGGACGTTCACAGACTTTCCGGTGACTGAAGGCAGAGGATGAGCTCTGTTTAGCCTACCCGTTCCTGAGGTTCCCCATCCCAGAGAGGGCTGTGAAAAGGGAAGCGTTCTGGGCTCAGCGGGGATTTAGTTGGCAAAGACTAAAAACTCAGAGAAGATGCTATATCTGACTGGGATGATGTAGTTAAACCCAGAGAGGCCAGGGCGGCCCTTTCCACCTACAGCAGACAGAGGCAGAGACTGGAGCCAAGCTTGGCTGGAGCAGGGCCAGTGGCCAACAGAGGTCGGTGCAGCTGGACACCTCTGCTAGCAGAAGCCCTTGCAAATCCCCCCATCCCTCCAGCCGCAGGAACCCAGGTCCACCAGGCCTCATCTGCCTGACTCAGAGCTGCAGAACCCACGGCACAGCACCCCAGTACACACACACTCATATGACCTCGAGACCACGAAAGTGCAAAGGCACCCAGGTCCACACCCAAAGGCGTGGGCAGGACCACCACACATGAAATGCACAAAGACCACGAAAGTGCAAAGGCACCCAGGTCCACACCCAAAGGCGTGGGCAGGACCACCACACATGAAATGCACAAAGACCACAGACGCACAGGCACACAAACAGAACAATGCACACGCTGGGACGTTACGCGGCACAAGAAGCAGATGGATAGACACAAGCAGGAAAGTCCTTCCAGTTTGTTCAACTGGCTGGCAAAGGCCCACCCAGAGCAGCCAAGGCACCCCTTTCAACCCCCAGTCTGGGTCCGGCGCTCTCCTCTGTGTCACCTGCCTGGTCCCTCCTCTTCCCCACAGTCCCTGGGCCTCCCTGTAGCACGTGATCCATCCTACCGCGCTGGGACTGTGGGTTTACTCGTTTGCTTCCCTCACTGGATGCACGATCCTTGAAGGTAGGAACTGTGCTGATGTATCTCTGAGTCCTCAGCACCTGGCAAGTGTCTGGCGCGTAGTACAGGGTTCATGCACAATGCTTTAAATGAAGGAATAAATGAATGGAGTAATCCAAGTGTATATTTATTCGGGAAAGTGTTCAATCTTCATAACTATCAAAGAAATGCAAATTAAAACGAGATTCAATTTTACACCTATTAAATGAGTACAAATTAAGAAATATAATTATCACACCCAAGACTGACCCAGTTGTGGTATAACCGTGGCACACACAGTGCTGGTGGCAGCGTGTAACCTGGGTGCCTCTCTTTGGAAAGCAATTCGATGCTACGTATCGAGTCCTCAAAAGGCTCACACCCTTAGGGCAGTGATGCCACTCCTGGGAATTTATCCAGAGGAAATCACCAGAAAGAAGAAGGATATTTATGATCACGAAGCCCTGATTTTAGAAACAAAAATTGGGACACATGTTCTGACACATTCCATTTAAGGACCGGTGGGAAGAATATTCCAGAAAACTGAGGACAAATCTGACCATGCTGAATCGGGAACAGCAATGGGGGGAATATACATTCCCTGAGGGCAGGGACCTTGTATATATCCCTCACTGTTGTGTCTCCCGTTCCTAACAGGGTATCTGGTACACGGTAAGGTAATATTGTCAAATAAAATAATAAATAATGGTTGAGTAATATAATAATAATATATTTAACCATACTATATTTAACCATTATAGATGCCATAATATATTTAACCATGATAGATGTTACTTATTTAGCCACACACATATTAAATATATATGTATATATATTTCACCGTTACACACATGCACTCTGGATAGAATGCTCTGTAGCCATTAAAAGTGACTAATATGCAGATGTGTTTAAGATACAATATTTTAAAGAAATAATTTCCTATTCTGCACGAGAAGGACTTATGTGCTAGAGAAGGTGGTTCGCTCAGAGACAGGACTGCACGTGGCCTAGACCAGGGGTTGGCAAACTTGGTCGTGGGCCAAATCTGGCCTGCCAGCTGTTTCTTCAAATAAAATTGCTTTGTGACATAGCCACACCCGTTCATTTATGTATCATGTGTGGATGCTTTTGTGCTGCGAATTGGGTAGTGGTGACGGAGACTACATGGCCCTCAAAGCTTAAAATATTTACTTTCTGACTCTTTACAGGAAAAGTTTGCTGACCCTTGGCCTAAGTAAAAAAAAGGAAAGGAAGGTGTGGGCAACCAGCCTTTCCTAGACAGTGAGGCTCTTTAGATAAAGAACTGGAACCATAACAGCAGTAACAGTAGCTACCTTCTACGGAGCGTTATCTAGGCGTCAGGCACGGTGTCAAGGACTCACAGCCATGCTCCTTTAATCCTCGCAGCCACACGTGAAGTAGGCATATTTGTCATCCCTGTTTTGGGAGGGGACACGGAGGCCTAGGAGCTCAGGTGACCTGCTCAGATCCCACAGCCGTAAGTGGGGCAGCTGGACTCAAGCCCCGGCCTGCGGACTTCACCCCTGTGCTCTGCTGCTGTCAGAGAGCCAAGAGTTATCTTACAGACGTGGTGTCTGGAGCTCAGAGGTTGACCCACTTGCTCAAAGATGCACAGTGTTAAGGGACAGAGCCAGGATTCAAATTCAGATCTGAGTGAGTGGACTCTGTTTCCTCCAGTTAAACGTGGAGCCAGTCTGGGGGCAAGGTGGTGAGATTAGGGGTGATCCTCACGTGAATGCTATTCTAATGGCATTTGGGGTCTGTGGCTGACAGTGGAGGTCGCGTTCTGGGCCGGCTGTCTGAGCTCTGGACTTTACTCCCGATTGTCTCTTGGACTTTGGATAAGCTCCTTACCTCTCGGGGCCTCAGTTTCCCCATCTGCATGACAGTGTTCCTGGGAATGGACAGGTTTTCTGGATCTTTCAGCTGGAAAGCAGAACTTCAGACCACCCCAGGGTGGATGAAATGCAGCCTCTTCTTTCGAGAACACAGGCAGGCTTGGGATAAAGGTCACCAGTGATGGGAGAAGATCTTCTCTGTTCTCACAGGATCCTGGAATGGAATTAAGGATCCGTGGGGCCTGCAGACGTTTCTGGAAGGGATGGGGGCCTGGGCAGAGTCTGAGGAGGAAGGTGAGGGAGAAATTCTGCAGCCAACTACCAGGAGAGTTTGTTGGTTTTTTTTTTCCCACTCCAACCATTAGTAAAATCCAACGCCTAGGAGACTATAGAACATCCAGTGGCAGAGATGGAGGAAGAGTGTGGGGTGGGCGTCGGGGGTTGGCCAGGGGCGGGACTAGGGTGTGGCCAGTGAGATATCCACATCCAGAGCAGAATTTAAGAGGACACCAAAAAAAACAATAATCAACACAAGCAATATTTTAATGCCATTTAAAGAATCCAAAAAATCCATAACGAACAAAACATCAAAATTTTAAATAGAAACAGGCTGTTTGTTTTGTGACCCTACATTATTGTGCAACCAGAGGAGTTGATTCTGATCAGCCCACCTGGCCTACAGCCCCCTACCCTGGGTTTATGAAGATTGGTAATGGTGCCCAAACGAATTGGGCCACACAGAGCTTTAGATACAGTCGTGTTATTTGACTGTAGAGATTTTACTAGCTTTTTCCACTTAGTTTGAAGTATGGGAGGATAGTTTGATAAGTGTATGTAAGGGTGAGCATTTTTTCTTTGCTTCAGACTTCAGTGTGACTGGGCTTAGACCGAGGCTGGAGTCCTGAGGTCCTGAGGCTCTGGAGGGAGGAAGAGTCC
>NW_020172446.1:9136984-9166922 GCF_003031525.2 Neophocaena asiaeorientalis asiaeorientalis | reverse complement strand
TGAATAGAGATGGATTCCCGCTAAAGTTTCTCCGTGAGTCCATAGGAGCCCAAGCTTAGACACAACATGTTTCCCCAGACGTGTATATATTTTGTTGTGACGAGTACGACAGTGTTTTGTTTTTAAAAGGTCAGTGCATCTGCTTTTATTTTTTGCAGGTATGTATTTTCTCAGAGGATGGGTACTAAATGATTGACTACAATTCTATGAGTCTAAGAGATTATTTTTTTGGTATAAAAGAGTCTTGTAGTGAAAATCTCGAGCGCTGGGAATTGAACTCCAAGGGCAGGGCATACCACCCACCTGAGGAGGGCTCAGAGTCTGGGACTGGGCCCTGGGGACTCAGGCCCTTCTGCCCTGGTGTGCCTGTAGCCTGGAGTCCCACACGTCCTGGTGGGAGGGTGGGAAAGGCAGTCACGTTAGACCAGATTTTCTGTGTTCCGCCTCTGTCTGCATCTCTTGGGAAGACTTACATGTGGCTCATGGTGACTGGGGCTGACTTACCTACAGCTCACGGGGTAAGAATAGGACTCCTGGGGTGTCTGGGGGTTGGGAGGGTTTAGGCCCTGATTTGGAAAGAAAGCAGGAATCTTCTCCATGACCCCAAGCCTCTCAGGGTTATGAAGGGAGACAGTTTTGGGCATGGTAACTACAGACCCTCAGAGGCATGGGTGGCCTCTTGTTCCCCTTTACTTGAATCTCTCTCTCTCTTAACTTTACAATAGTTTGAAAATGTGAAAAAAACCTTTAGATTTGCAAAAATATTACAGAATCCCCTCATACCTTCACCTGGCTTCCTCAAATGTTAACATCTATGTTCATGATACCATGATCCAAACCAGGAAATTAACATCGATGAGACGCTATTAACTAATCTACTGCCTTATTCATGTTTTCCATTGTCTACTAAAGCTCCGCGTTGCACTTTGTCGTCATAGCATTTTTGTCTCCTCCAATCTGGGGCAATTAATCCTCAGCCTGTTTTTCATGATTTGGAGACTTTTGAAGCGTACTGTCTAGTTGTTGTGTAGACTGTCCCTCAGTTTGGGTTTGTCTGATGTTTCCCCACAGTCAGTTTTCATCTTTGGCAAAAAAAGCCTGCAGAAGTAATGCTATGTCCTTCTCAGTGCCTCCTATCAGGTGGTACGTGAGTCAGTGTGTCTTGGCCAAGGTGCCGCCTGCCAGGTTTCTGTGCTCATCTCCTTTTCCCTTACGTGATTAAAGGATTAATGACTGCAACAATCCTTGTCTTAGTCTGTTCGGGCTGCTGTAATACAATCCCATAAACTGGCTTATAAACAACAAACGCTTCTCACAGTTCTGGAGGCTGGGAAGTCCAAGTTCAAGGTGCTGGCAGATTCGATGTCTAGTGAGATCCTGTTTTCCTCATTCACAGATATCCATCCTCTTGCTGTGTCCTCACTTGGTGGAAGGGGCGAGGGAGCTCTCTGGGGTCTCTTTAGTAAGAGCACTAATCCCATTCATGGGGGCTCCACTGTCACGACCTGATCACCTCCGGAGACCATCACCCTGCGGGGAGGTTAGGTTTCAACATGTGAATTTGTGGGGGGACCCATACACCCATATAGCATTTCTCATGTAAGGGTGAATGACTTCCAGCTAAAAATCATCTTCCAGCTAAAAATCATGCTTAGTCTGTTACCTCCTTCGAGCTCACATAGCTGAGAGGCTGGGCATAACTCCATTTTTATGGCTAGCTCATCCAGTCTTTTAAGTTTACTGGTAGAAATGGGAGCCTATCAGGGGAAGAAGAGGAGAATTCATGCTTTTGGGGTTTCTTCTGTCAACAATGTGCCAGGCGTTTTTATACACTGCCCATGTCACGTTTAATCCTTTCAGCAACCATTGATTATCCTCATTTTATGGAGGATGACAGGGTCTTGGAAAGATCAGGAAAGCTCTTAAAGGTCACATAGCCAGGAGACAGTCTGTGCCAAAGTCCAGGCTCTGTACTTTCCCTTTTGCTATGTCTCCAGGGAAGGGCTTTGCTCAGTGTTGCTCAGTGATTCTGTAACCCTGCTGGGACACAAACCCAAATTCTTGGGTAGTTTCTCTAGAGGAAGTTGGGAATCAATGAAAGAATGCTTTTTCATGATCTTCGCCACCAGGTGGGCGGAACAGGTGTCATTTCCCATGGGAATGTCATCTCCATTTCGTAGAAGATGAAACTGAGGGTCAGGGAGTTCATGTGTCACAGCCAAAGCCTCAGCCAGGAAGGGGCAGCCCTGGAATTTTAACCCATGTCATTCCTCTCCTTAGGAAAGGAATGTGCTGGTACCTGGGCAGGGAGGGGGCACCGAGCCCACGAGGTGGTAAACGTTTATCTGTTTGAGAATAACCCACCTCTCTCAGGGGTTTGCCTGCAACCACAGGTGGTGTCTTACAGGTGATTTTCATGCTTCATAAAAACAGAATTTATATGACTTATAAAATTTTATGTGATTTATAACACATGTTAAGTATGTGAGGGAGCTGGCAGGGCTCAGAGATCCCTCTGCCCTCTCCAGTTTGGATAGCTGGCAGTTAGCCCTTTATCAAAGGCTGTTCTGCACCCAACCCTGGACACAGGGGCTCTGGTGGTCCCGACCTCTTGCTGATGACCCAGCTCCTGCTCCCAGCTTCCCAGCTCAGACGTGGCCCCACTGGCTCCTAAGCCAGAAATATGGGCATTTTCCTAGACCTCCTTTCTCCCTCATCCCCCATATTTGATCACCAAGCCCTGTTCTTTGCCCACCAAACATGTCTGGAATCCTCCCCTTTTCTGTCCACCATCACTAGTAGCCACATCATGTCTTGCCTTGACCATCACTTATGTCTCTTGCCCACATAAAACTCTTCAGTTCCTCCCAGGTCACCTACAGCATCAAGTCCGAGTCTCCAGGGCTGGCATTCAAGGGCATTCAGTGATGGCCCTGCTGCTCTCAGCAGTTCTGTTTTCCATCCGTCCTCCCCAGTCGCCTGTTCTACACCAATCATACATCAGATGTACTTGCCTAATAACCCCACGTTGTTTCATAAACTTTGGCTTTTCCAGATGTAGTTGCCTCTTTCTAGAAATGACATTCCAATTTTTGGAGAACTCCTCTTCATCTTTCAAAACCAATTCTTATGACACCACCTCTCTGAAGTACTCCTTGACTGCTGCTTGCGTATCAGCATTCTGCCCTCTTTGCCGTGTACCTTAGCACATAGTGTACCTCACCTTGATTATTTGTTTGCACATCTGTCCCCTCCATAGTCCATGAGGTCTTTGAGAATAGGAGCCAAGTTTCTCTCTCTCTCTTTCCCTTTTCTTTCTTCCCTCTATCCCTTTCCTTCTCTCTCCTTTTCCCTTTCTCCCCTTCTTTCCTCTCTCCCTCTTTCCCCCTTCCTCTCCCTCCCTCTCATCTTCACCTTCCATCCATCAAATCTTTCCTGACTGCTCACAGGTGTGCCCCGTTCTGTTCTAGGTTTGTACATACTCCTAGAGGTGATATCCCAGACAAGCTCTCACTCCAGTGGAGCTCACACTTTCCTGGGGCTACAGTATATAACTGGTAGTCAAGTAAAGAAGGACAACTATGGTGGGGGAAGAGGTGCTCTGGAGAGAACAGAGTAGAGTATTGACATCAAGAGTGATGTTTGGCGGGGGGAGGCTACTGATTGGGTGGTCAGTGACATCTTTCCTGAAGAAGAGACATTTCAGCTGACCCTTGAATGACGAGAGGGATTCAGTCATGCCAGGAGGGCAGGAGGGAGAAACTCCAGGCAGAGGAAACAGCTTGCTCAAAGACCCTGAGGTAGGAATGCACTTGGGACACTTGAAGGAGTAGTGGCTGGCATGGCTGGAGAGAAGTGAGCAGGAGAGGTAGGCAGGGCTTTGTGATGGTGCAGGTAGCAGGGGCCCAGTGAATAGATACTGGATAAAATTCAAAGGTAAGATAAGTTCTAGGCTCACTGTGGAGAATTTGGGCTGCTTGCCCAACCTCACCAGCGCTCTGGTCTCTAATCTGCGCTCATACAGCTCAATGATGGTCCGGGAGTCACTCACTCCGTGCCAGGCACCATGGCAGTGTAGGTGATGTAGGAATGAACCAGACCACATCCCTACCCACCCCAGGCTCCTACAGTCCACTGGGGGTTCATGGTCCCTGCGTGGCCAACAGTGACACAGGGAAGCAGGGTCCTACGACTCAACTTCTCCCTGACAAGACTGTTCTCAGCCACACATGCCCTTCCTCTGTCCTCTCTTCTCTGCAGCTGGGGTCCTCTGTGCTCATGGAATGCCCCGACCATAGGTTTCTTGGGCGCCCCGGGGTTCTCACCTCTGGAGACTTCTGCCCCGCTGGCAAGACACATTCCCATCTCTGGTGTGTGCCGCACTCTTTCCCTATGCCCCCAGGACCCTTTCCGCAGCTGCCTGCTTGGTTGCTTCCGCTTGTCATTTAGGCTTTGGCTCAGATGTCACCTCTTCCAAGAGACCTTCCTGATCGCACGTATGGAAGTCGCAATACCGACCATTCTTCATGTTGTTTCTTCCATGACTTTTGATCCATGCTTATGCGTCAACAGGATCCACCACTGGAAGACATACTCCTTGAGGCCAGGGACTTGCCTCTTCCATCTTCCTCTGTCTTATCTTCAGTGCCTAGCACAGAGCAGTGCTTTGAGTGAACGATGGTGGTTTGCTATGCTTTTTCCTTTCTAGTGATTAATGTGCATGGATTTATCTTCAAAGAGCACATTGTGTCAAACTCACAGAGCGCCGGACTCTGGCGTGGCTCAAAACTCATTATCTTCCAGCCGCAGGTGGAGAGATTCTTGGACAGAGATTTAAACAAATGCTCAAGCTCCCACTTTGACCTAGCTAACCTTCCGGTGAGTTCAGAGTCATAAACCATTATTGTCTCTGCAGGCGGTGAGCACCTCGGCTGCCTCTTGGCACCTGGCACTTCCTCCTGAATTAGTGCCTCTGTCCTGTCCCCAGATCTGATGCTGGGCCAGGACTGAGGGAGCTGACTCTTCTCTTTGTGAGGCTGCTCTTGGCATCTGTAAGGGTGTTCTGTGACCATAGACACACACTCTGAATCAGAGTTTGTTTTGCTTTTAGAGCCCCAAAGAAGCAGTGAATGAAAGGGACTGGCCCAGGGTCACCCTGAGGGTCAGTTGGCAGAGCCTGGCTCACAGCCCAGCCCCTAGGCTCCTGGCCCAGTGCTGTCCAATCACTCTGGCCTGCCCCTGGCCGTCCGGAGACTATTTCCCATCCTTCCCATCCTTAGTGATCCACTGCCCCTCCCTGACACTTGAGAGCTGTGAAGCCTCGTGAAATTAACTCATGAAAAATCCTCCCCCTCCTTTTTTTAAGTTGTGGCAAATAACCCAAAACAAAATTTATCATCTTAGCCATTTTTAAGTGTAAAGTTCAGGAGCATTAAGTACCCTCATATCGTTGTGCAACCATTACCACCATCCATCTCCCCAACATTTTCATCTTGCAAAACTGAAACTCTGAAAAAAAAAAAAAAAAAACTGAAACTCTGAAAATTTTACTCATTGCTTCCTCCAATGTTAAATGAGAATAATGATGATGGGGATGACAGTGATGGTGGTGGTGATGGTGATGATGGTGGTGATGGTGGTGATGGTGATGATGGTGGTGATGGTGATGATGGTGGTGATGGTGATGATGGTGATGGTGATGATGGTGGTGATGGTGATGGTGGTGATGGTGATGGTGGTGATGGTGATGATGGTGGTGATGGTGATGATGGTGGTGATGGTGATGGTGGTGGTGATGGTGATGATGGTGATGGTGATGATGGTGGTGATGATGATGATGGTGGTGATGGTGATGGTGGTGATGGTGATGATGGTGGTGATGGTGATGATGGTGGTGATGGTGATGGTGGTGATGGTGATGATGGTGGTGATGGTGATGATGGTGGTGATGGTGATGGCTGCCACACATACTAGTGAGAGTGAGTAGGGCAACCAATGAGGAGTTCAAATCCAGAAGCTGTTCAGAACAGAAGCTCTATAAATGTTTTTTAAATTTGAATCTGATGAATTCAAGTATCAGCGTTGGTTCAGATGCAGCTTATTAAGTAAATAAATCAAATTCTACAGATTTTTCCTGAAATTGTTATGAAGGAAGTGGTTTTAAAGGCTTACTCTATATGACAACAAAACATGGAACAAAAACAGGGGGGAAAAAGCAGACGTGATGTTTTCAAGGTTCACTCACATTGTAGCATCTATCAGTTCCCCATTCCTTTTCTTATATCATGGCAAAATATGAATAACAAAATTTACGTTGTAAATTTTTAAGTGAACATTTCAGTGGCATTAAATGCATTCACATTGTTGTGTGGCCATCACCACCACGACACCATCATCACTCTCTCCAGAACTTTATCATCTTCCCCAACTGAAATTCTGTCCCCATTAACCGATAACTTCCCCCCCGCCAGCCCCTGGCAGCTACCTTTCTACTTTCTGTCTCTATGAAACTTCAGCCCTTTTATGGCTGAGTAATATTCCATTGCAGGGATATACTACATTTTGTGTATCTGTTCATCCACTGATGGACATTTGGGTTGTTTCCACCTCTTGGCTACTGTGAATCTTGCTGCTATGAACACGGGTGTACAAATGTTCGTTTGATGCCACAACATGGATGAACCTCAATAACATTATGTTACATGAAAGAAGCCAGACACAAAAGGTCACATATTGTAGGAATCCATTTGTACGCGATGTCCAGAATGAGTAAATCTATAGAGACATAGTGGTTGCCAGATGCTGGGAGAGGGGAGGGTAGAGAGTGGCTGCTTATGGGGTCTCTTTTGGAGGGGGTGACAGAAATATTTTGGAACCAGATAGAGGTGGTGCTTGCACAATATTGCAAATGTACTAAATGCCACGGAATTGTGAACTTTAAACGATTGCTTTCATGTTTTGTAAATCACACCTTAAACGGACGAGAGCAGTCAATGCCTCAAGATATTTTCACTGTGATGCCAACCCCCTAGATCTGCCCAGGTAGTGAAGACCGGGGACATCAAAAGCTTTGAAGAATATTTCTTCCGCTTTTACAATGAGGTATCACCTCACACCAGTCAGAATGTCCAACATTAAAAAGTCTACAAATAATAAACGCTGTAGAGGGTGTGGAGAAAAGGGAGTCCTCCTACACTGTTGGTGGGAATGTAAATTGATACAGCCACTATGGAGGACAGTATGGAGGTTCCTTAAAAAACTAAAAATACAGTTACCATATGATCCTGCAACCCCACTCCTGGGCATATATCTGGAGAAAACTCTAATTCGAAAAGATACAGGCACCCCAATGTTCATAGCAGCACGATTTACAGTATTCAAGACGTGGAAGCAGCCTAAGTGTCCATTGACAGGTGAATGGATAAAGAAGATGTGATACATATATACAATGGAATTTTACTCAGCCATAAAAAGAATGAAATAATGCCATTTGCAGCAACATGGATGGACCTAGAGATTGTCATATGAAGTAAGTCAGATAGAGAAAGACAATATCATATGATATCACTTATATGTGAAATCCAAAAAACAATACAAATGAACTTATTTACAAAACAGAAATAGACTCACAGGCATAGAAAGCAAGCTTATGGTTACCAAAAGGGATAGTGGGGGTGGGGAGGGAGATAAATTAGGAGATTGGGATTAACATATACACACTACTATATATAAAACAGATAAACAACAAGGACCTATTGTATAGCACAGAGAATTATATTCGATATCTTGTAATAAACTATACTGGAAAAGAATACACACATACACACACACACATATCCGAATCACTTTGCTGTATACCTGAAACTAACACAACGTTGTAAATTATACTTCAAGTTACAAATGGTTACAAATAAATAAATACATAAATATTAAATGAATAGATGAAAAACATACTGTATTCCTTTAGCTTTGTCCTTAAGTGCTTGGGAGGATTTGTGCTCTGCCTGCCATATACCTGGGGCCTGAAGGGGACCGAGTGCTGTCTGGTGCTTTCTCCCTTGCCACTGAGCATAGAGCCCTGGCATTCAGAGGAGAGAGTGGGAGGGCTGGAGGAATCAGGAGGAAGGGCGTGGTTCTCCCGGGCTGAGGTGACCTGCACGTGGAGGCGTGAGCTCTTGAGAGCTCATCTCGTGGCTCTGAGCTGCCTCTTCCATCATCCAATGAGCCGACCTAAGGGAGCGGCAGTGAGGACTCAGAAAAGACCTTCATCTCCTGAGACGAAAATTGGAGAGGCAGCCCTGAGTTTCAAGCTGGGGCTAGGGTCGTGGCTCAGCCGAACGCTGGGACCAGCTTCCCATGTAAGGATTTATCCACTGGAGGCTTAGCCCTCGAAAGCGCAGAATTGCCTCCGGCAAAGAAGATGAAAGCTAGAGGACAGAGACGGCCTTGTTTTTTCTTCCATGTGTCTCAGCCGATGGAGAGGGCCAGGGTAAGAAAGCAGTGACCCGCTAAGAAGTCAGTGCGATGGCAGGTGATGGGAGGCTGCCCTGCCAGGGGTTCAGTACTTTATTTGCTGTCAAACACTTCAGGGGCGTTAATGACTTCTAGATGTTAAGTACTTGCTAATTAACAGCCAGCCAGCTACCTTCTCAGCTGGGGAATTGGCACCTGCGCCCGGGATGCTCTCAGTCCCAGGAGACAGGGGAGCCTTTGAGAAATCCACAGGCTGATGTGGGAACCCTGCAGGGAAACAGCGCCCTGGTGGGGACAGTGAGACGTCCTGCAGTATCAGGGTGCGGCAACGGGGCGGGGGGTGGTGCCATTTACTAGCTGTGATCTTGGGCAAGTGCCTTCTCTCTGAAACTTTCTCATCTCTGAAACGGGCCTGATATCTCACAGGGCTGTTGTAAAAGAGCTCAGTACAGCACTGCCTGGCTTGTTGAAATCCTCCACGCTGAGCAGTGCGTTTGAGGGAGCCGCAACGGAGTGGCGGATCTGGTGCCCCTGAGTGCAGGTCAGTTGCTCCCGGGGACCTCCTTTGGATTAGCTGATGGCTGCACGAAGGCCAGTCTTGCCCTGGTGTCTTAGCCAGCCCTGCCTGTGCATTTTGGTCCCACCAGTTTGAAGAGCGCTGGGCTGGAATAAATAGTTCTCTGGTCAGTAGACCAAATATCCAGGGTGCTGGGAAACCTATCCTGTGACTCCGTGGGGACGGGGAGGGTACATGTGCAGGGAAGGAGCCATCTGAGTCTGCTGGGGCTTCTTGGAAAAGGTGAGCTCTGGGCCTTGGTCTGAATTCCCAAGGTCTGTCCACATACATGGGAAAGAACTGTTCAAATAGGTCTTGGATAAGGGATCCATGAAGGCTTGGAGAGAGGCTGGGAATGGGTTCAACAGTATGGGTCAAGGTTGTCCTGGAGATCACCACAGATGAATCTGATTTGCCAGCAACAGCGACAGCAGCTTCCGGTTGCCCAGGACTCTGAAAGGTCTGAGATTTTGCCTTGTTTGAAAGCTCACAATTTAGTTTGTTATTGTTTCATAGATGCTCCCAGAAGACACACGAGGCTCCTGGATCGTAGAGCAAAGACTTTATGACTCACAGGCCAGCAGGGAGCCTGAGTTTCATATATATATATATGAAATATATATATATATACACACACATATATATATACACACATATATATATATATGAAATATATATATATATACACACACATATATGTATATTTAAAGGTTAGAATGGTTTTTTGGGTTTTTTATAAATATTTATTTACTTATTTTTATTTGGTAGCACCGGGTCTTAGTTGTGGCAGGTGGGCTCCTTAGTTGCAGCACACAGGCTCCTTAGTTGTGGCATGCGAACTCTTAGTTGCTCCATGGAATGTGGGACCTAGTTCCCTGACCAGGGATCAAACCTGCGCCCCCTTGCATTGGGAATGCAGAGTCTTAACCACTGAGACACCAGAGAAGTCCTCTGAGTTTCATATTTGCATCGATTTCCCTTAACCCCCAAGTTCCATGGTATGATGTAGAGCAGCCCAGGTAGATGCTGCACATGGAGTGCGTTTGTGTCACTCTTGAAGAATCTGAGTTTGGGAAACTCCAGTGTTTTATAACGTGCTCGACATTTGCCCCAGAGGGAAACATTTTCATTATTATTCTGGACAGCAATCAAATCCGCCCTCTGCCTGGGAGACAGACACCGTATCTTCCGAGGCTGTTTGCTATTCAGACATGCTAGCAAAGACAGTCCAAGATGAAAGCTGTCAAGTGTCTATTTGGAAGACCTGCAGAAACATGGGAGAATGATGGAGAACGCTCTCCCGAAATGGCTTTGGTCACAGTAATAGGAACGTAGAACACCTTCAAAATCCACTAGCGCCAGGCACCGTTCTTAGTGCTTTACACACATTCACTCATTTAATCCTTAGTGGATTCTATTTTTGTCCCCATTTTACAGATGAGAAAAAGGAAGGTCAGAGAAATGGACCCACAAATGACAGATCTGGGACCCCCAAGGTCTGGTTTCTATACTGTAGCGTATTCTGCAGGGATCAGCCAGCCACTTAAGTGGCAGCCTGGACTTACCGAATGGCTTTTATAGAGCATGACACCTAACACAGCATCGGCTTCTATTAAGAAAGTCCTATTACAGCAGAAGAGATGGAGCAACGTGCTGACGCACATGAGTCTCATCGGTTTTGTGTTGCACCCCCGTTTCAACAAGTAGCTGCCTTTAAAAACATTCCAATGGTCTATGGAAAAAGCAGCTGGTCTAGGCAGCCCACTGAGGCCAGAGAGAAATGCCACAGATGCAGCTGGAGCCCAGCATCCTATTCCGAGGTGGCCAGCTCGGGCTGAGTATGATTGAGTCGAACGAGACATTCTGCATTAATGTTTTATGCAGCTTCTAGTCACCTTCTAGAAATTAAGACGCTAAGCCCTTTCTGAATCAGAGTAACAGGGGAAGGTCAGCTTCATTCCCCGATCATTTTAAATATCAGAAAATTCCTTAAGAAATGTAGTCTCAGTCACTATGGAAAACAGTACGATAGTTTCTCAGAAAGGTAAAAATAGAATTACCAAATGATGTAGCGGTCCCACTTTTGTGTACATACCCCGCCAAAATTGGAAGCAGGGTCTTGAAGAGATATTGGTACATCCATGTTCACAGCAGCATTATAGCCAAAAAGGTGAAAGCAACCCAAGTGTCCATCAGTAGATGAATGGATAAATAAATAAATAAATAAATAAATAAATAAATAAATAAATAAAACGTGGTAGATGCATAGGACGGAATGTTACTCAGTCAGGAAAAGGAAGGGCATTCTGACACATGTTACAACATGGATGAACCTTGAAGACATTTTGCTAAGTGAAATAAGCCAGGTACAAAATGACCAATCTTGTACCGCTTATATAGGTACCTAGAGTCGTCAAATCCATAGAGACAAAAAAGTACACTAGTGGTTGCCAGGGACTGGGGAAAGGGGGAAGGAGAGTTGGTGTTTAATGGGCACAGAGTTTCAGTTTTGCAAAATGAAAAGAGCTCTGGAAATGATTGGTGGTGACGGTCGCATAAGAATGTGAATGAACTTAATGCCACAAAACTATACACTTAGAAATGATTAAGGTGGTAGATTTTATGTTATGTGTATTTCACCACCGTTTGAAATAAATAAATAAATAAGAAATGCTAAAAAGAAGAAGAAGAAGAAAAAAAGAAATGCTGTTTTGTAATTTTCTAAGTTCTCCAGTACTACGGAGAGACAGTTTTTAAAGGGTAGAAGGACATATCTTAAGAAACAGGTGTTCTAGACATTTTCAATTGGGACAGGTTTTTAAATGCATGATGCTCGGTCAGTTTGAAACACCTTATGAAATCTGAGAATTGGGTGTGAGCTTGGACCCCGTGTAGGGAGGCTGACCTTTGTAGTGAGCGCTTGGCCATCTTTCGCTGGCTTCCTGCCCCACAGTCACACATACTGAACTGGGACCTGTTAAAGTGTTTAAACAAGAGGCCATTAGACTGTGGCTCTGATGGCTCGGGTAGCCGAGCAAGCAAACCTAAACCTCAGCCAGGGTCAGTGCGCTCAAATCGGAGACACTGAAACTTGAGAGCAAGTAATCACACGCAGCCAGAGAGGCTTTCCCCAGTGAAGCAACCACTTAACCTCTTACCCGTCAAATACTTGCTTTGCTTCTGCTTCTCCCTGTAAAAGCCTCCCCTAACTCTTGTTGGTGGAGGGCTCCTAACCACCTCTGGTTTGGCGCTGCCAGATTCGCAGCGATCGATGCATATGCTCAAGATAAACTCTTGAAAATACTTAATGTGCCTCCGTGTACCTTCCAACAGACCTTGAATGAACTCTACCCTTCAGCCTGCCCACAACACTGGAGGTCTTGGACCACCTTTCCATCTAACAGGGCAGTACAAGCCAAGCCCCTCTGCTCTCCAGGGCACCGTGAGGGTGGATGCAGGCCATTTGCCCTCTGACCTGTTGTGTCCATAAGGCCGCTGCTGGGACTGCCTGGCAGCCACCGTGAGCAGCGCGAGCTTTGCACCCCAAGGGTTCTTCCCTTTATGGGGTGTTTCTCTCACTCCCAGGGTAATCCCCGCCCCCAGTGGGCTATGGTGGAAGCTGGATTTGGAGGCCCGGTTCACATATTAGCTCACTGAGTGACCATACCAAGTCCTTTATCCACTGAGGGCTGTCTTTCTGTCTGGAAAATGGGGTGAGCCTCTGTGAACTAGACAGTGGCAATGGGGATGGAAGGGAGGGATGCAGAGAGGGAAAGAGTGGAAATAGAAGTAAGGTATGCTGGATATGAATCTTATTTCACGAACCCAGGAGTAAAAGAAATATTACATCTTAGTTCTATTCTAAATCAACTTAAGTCTGACGGACTCTGCATCCCAGCAAGGTGCTGGGAGAGTCAGCCTCATTAATTGGTAGGCAACTCATCCTCCCCATTTCTTGGGCTCCATGAGAATTTCAGGGGTCTAAGGGGGCGCCTGCAAATAGGGCCGGGTGATTAATTTCCAGGTGGTTATGGAATGGTCACAGGTATCCCCCTTTCTCAGTGAGGTCCCTTGTAGTGGAGCAACCTTCCAATTCCTTGCAATTCTGGGGCATGAAAATTTTTGCCACAGCTGGGAAGTTTTACAGTCCAGCCTTGCAGAGAGGTCACGCACCCAGCCCTCGTCCTGGGGATCTTGTCACTTTGCCAAGTCACGGTTCCGGCTACTCCAAAATCCGCACCATTGTTCCTATTTCCGGTCTGGTGGAAATCAGTTTCTAACCTCCTGTCACCCTCCAAAGCCATTTCTTTCTTTCCCCCTCAGGGACATCAAGCATAATCTCATCAAAGAGTTTAGGTTTTTACAAAAGTCCGGAAAATCCTTTGATTTCCGGCAGTGTCTGCAGTCTGCCTTGCAAAAAAAATCCCCGAAGCAAGGAATTGCAAAGAACTGGGTTACGGGCCTGAAAGTGGAAGAAGAAGAAATACAGACAGAATGCCACAAACTAATATCTCAGACGAGTGTTTGCCAATCTGCGCGAGCTCTTAGCAGAACATGACTGTCATTAAATGAAAAAGAGGACAGTATAGGAAACATTAGAATACCTCCCACATAGCAACGGTATGGGCTTCTTTTCGTACATTTAGATGTAAGTGTTCTGGACTAGGATATAAAATGTATTTCTTCCTAAGGGTCACCGTGGGAAGAAGGTTAAACTCTCCTGCCAGACATGAATGGAGCCCAGGCATCTGTACTCGAAACAAAACAAATCACAGGTGATGCAAATGCGCTTCTAAGTCTGAGAACCGCTGGTTTCGCGACTGATCAGATGAGAAGGGGAGAAATAAAAATGTTGATATTCGTAGCCTGCCTAAAGCCATTGACTAAAAAAGAGAGAATATATGGAAGGTGGGGGAAGGGGAGGTAGTGGAGGCAGAGAATGAGTTCGAAGGAGGGAATCTATCTGAGCACAGTGTAAATGAGTAAAAAGCTTCCTTCTCCCTGTGAACACAGATGATGGCTGTGCGGGATGCACGGAGGAGCCATCAGAAGCTTTGACATCTGAGGGGACAGGTCTCGCTCTGTTTATCTGCAATCGGAACTGCTGAATTTGGGATTGGAGTTTCTCTACTTGGCTTTGATGACCTCAATTTCGGACATTAGAAGCAGCCCTGCCGCTGTCATTCGGTCCCACCACTCACCTGGAAGCATATTTTTGCTCCCGTGTTGATTTCCCCGGCTCTGGCAGGGACCTCAGTCAGCTCATCACGAAGATGCGTGCTTGGCGGCATCCGGCTTTGGGTGTTCTTTGCAGACGTTCTGCCCGATGGCTCCCTGGAGGGGCTGTATCTGGTTCAGATAAGATAAGCTTCCTGCACAGGAAGGAAAGCAACAGTGTGATTATTGGGAAGGAGCCTGGGATGGGGGTGGAGGTGATTCACCTGGAAAATAAATGAGTATTTCTTAAGATGAGTTTGAACTTGCTAATTTGTCCAGAACTGGTGGGGTGGAGATACCAGGAATAGATGGACCATTCGATCTTTGCAGGAGTTCTGTTCTTAGGGAGTCCAGAAAATTTCGCCTTCTGAAAACAGACCAACTGCCAATAGTGACTGCAGTCTCCACTGGGGAAACCTAGACTAAACTCATTAAACAAAAAGCAAAGATGTGTCGTCATATGACTGCAGCGTCTGGAGTAAGCGTTGGGCACCACTGATCATGTTAGGGGTCCCCGCTCGGGGCGTCTGAGACAGTCTCCATGATGGACCTCTAGCAGGCTGCACAGAGGCTGTAGCTATTGGAAGCCCAGGCTGAGGAGTCCCAGTTTCAAATCCTGCCTTCACCATTCATGAGCTGGGGTAACATGGGGTAAGTTCTTTCATTGCACTGATGCTGTTTTGTCGTCTGTAAAATACGGACGTGGTGTTGAGAGGATAAATGAAATAATGGCATTGAAAGCCCCTGCACACAGCTGGAGCTCATTAAATGTTAGTAATTGTAAAGGACGATGGCTGTTTCCGCTCGTATCCACATCTCCCTCTCCGGTCTCCCAGCAACAGCTCCAACTGTGTTTATGGATTGTCATTCCCCTCAGTCTCAGCTATGTGTCAGGCTGGAGCATACAACCCAGGCTCAAACCAGTTGGGATACTGCATTCTCTAGATGTCAATGATTGATTCACGGCTGTCTCCTGGTGGAGCCAGTACAATCAGAAAGACCGTCAGGATTTTCATGTCTGTGAATGTCATGACAAAGATTGCTTTGTCTTTTCCTTGCCCATTGAATTTGAACCTGGAAGTATATGGCCCCAGAAGCTCCTGGTGGTCAATTTTCAGCCATGAGCGAAGAGATTAAATAAGAAAGGAGTCAACCCAGAGAGAGCGAAACCAAGACACTGAGAGAGCTTGCTGGTGATATCATCTGAACCCTGCATCAGCCAATGCCTGATGCTTGATTCAGATTCTTCTGTTCTATGGAAAGGACTTTGCTTTTTTGTCTTAATGAGTCCATTCTGGGTTTTCTGTCACTTGCAAGTGAAATCGATAGACTTGAGATGGGTTATCTGGAAGCCATAAAAAAAGATTCTTCAAAAAGCCTGGGCCTCTCTTCCTAATTCCTGTCTGGTTGCTAAAGAATTGGGTCCCAGTTGTTGCATTCGACTAATTCCTTCCTTCTGTGCATGGGGCCTCTTGCACCTTATGTGGGTTTGCTGAAAGTCAAAGAAACTGGTCCAGCCACCTGTCACTTCAAGGAGAGATTAATTACTTTTGACTAAAAGAGCCTCTGTTTCAACAGGAAAATTATACTTATAAGCCAAAGGCAGAGTCCCAGCTGCTCATTTGCTATCTCAGGTCGCTCCCTCATGACAACTCCTGAACAAACAAAGCTCCTTTTGCTACCTTTGCTGCTCGGGGATCCTGGATACCTTGAAGCGTAGCCAGGAAAGAGACTTTGAGTCTGGGAGGTAAAGGGGCTTCCATCCTCGGAGTTGATCCTGACCTGGTCTCTTTGGGGCTCGGCCTGATATTTTCTGTGTGCAGGTGGCTTACATCCTAAATGGCCCCTTGCCCTTCAGCCATTGTTCAGTCCAAACAGGTGATTCCATTGCTCTTCCAAAGTGCAGAGGGACCGTGCCCCCAAGCTGCCTGCTGGACTTAGAGTGGACAAGGAAGGTTGGGGTTGGCCACTGCCGGGATGCATCTCTGTCTGTGTCACAAAAGGAATAGAAGTGAGGGCTGAGAGTCAAGGGCTGTCCAAGGGGCTCTGGGGGACCAGCAGCCTCCTTCTCTGAGAGGCTGCCCCTTAAGCTGTGGACTGAGAAGCAGAGAGTTTGCCGAGACCTTTCTGGTTAAGGCAGAAGGAAGGGTGGAAATGCTCTGTTGGCTGTTCAGAAGGTGAGGGCCAGGCTGGGGGTGCGTGAGCAGGTACGGGGGTGCTCACAGTGTACGCTGGGAGAGGTTTTCGGGATTGCTACTCACCTCATTAGAAATCACTGTTCAGAGCCCCACTCTCTGTACCAGAGCTTGTGGGTTCGCGTCCTTATTTTGGGGGTGCTAAAAACAAAGGTAAAATGTCACTAAGGCACATGGAAATATATATATATATATGTATGTATATTTGGTGTATATATATCTATACTTGGTATATATATCTCTATATATTTGGTCTATGTATATATATTTGGTCTGTCTATCTCTCTGTCTCTCTATCTGGTATACATATGCACCAAAAAAGGACCGAGTTACAGCAGAAACATGATAGCTATGATCAGAGCATTCTCGATGGCTCCTTGGCTGTGTTGACCTTCTTAACACTTTCCCCTTACTGTTATTCAACTTGCCATGAATCCCCATTTGTCCGTATTCCAATAGTACAGCCAGGTGTCTGCCGGTTAGGGTTAGCCTCCCACATGGATGATTCATTCTGGAATCTGTATCATGGGGAATATTGTTCACCATTAACCATTGTATTTTTGTCCTCAGTAATTCTTTTTTTTTTTTTTGTGGTACGCGGGCCTCCCACTGTTGTGGCCTCTCCCGTTGCGGAGCACAGGCTCCGGATGCGCAGGCCCAGCGGTCATGGCTCACGGGCCCAGCCGCTCCGCGGCATGTGGGATCTTCCCGGACCGGGGCACGAACCCGTGTCCCCTGCATCGGCAGGCGGACTCTCAACCACTGCGCCACCAGGGAAACCCGTCCTCAGTAATTCTTAATTTGGGTTTCCCCAGAGCTCACCTATGAGATGAACCAGGCCTGGTGGCTTAGCTTATAGTTTCTTGGGTATAGAGAGTATATTAATTTGCCAGGGTGGCCATAACAAAGAACCATGATGGGGTGGCTTAAATAACAGAAATTTTTTTTTTTTCACAATTATAGAGGCTGAAAGTCTGAGGTCAAGGTATGGGCAAGGTTGGTTTCTTCTGAGGCTCGCAGTTGGCCTCTTTCTCCTTGTGTCTTCACACAGCCCTCCTTCTGTGTGTGTTCTAATCTCCTCTTCTTCCAAGGACACCAGTCAGGTTGCATTAGGGCCACCCTAGTGACCTCATTTTAACTTAGTTACCTCTTCAAAGGCCCTGTCTCCAAATACAGTCACATTCTAAGGTACTGGGGATTAAGACTTCAACACACGAATTTCAGCCCATAACAGAGGGGATTCCTCTCCTGTGCTAAGGCTGAAAGACCCGAAAAGAAGATTTGTTCTAGGGAAGCCCTTGTAGTGAGGAAAGGAAGCTGGAGCTCCCCCTCCCATCCTGGAGGAGAGAGAGCGACAAGGAACAAGGAGATTAAATGCCAGGGCCCTCGACCCCCACCCTCTCCCGCCCCCAATCATCATCACCCAAACTAGTGGTGCTGAAGAAAGATCCACAGGGGTGTTTGGGGAGCTTGAAACGGTGAAGGGGGCGGACCAGTCCGCTGGCCACAGCCAGAGGGGGGCGCTAGTACTGAAGGAGCAGCCTGGCCTGTGTCTGGGAGATGGGCCACCATGGAACAGGACCGGGGGCACGACCTTGGCTGAGGGTGAGGCCTGATAGGTGAGCCCCTGGACGGCACCCCTGGTCTCCGTGGCCTGTGCGTGCTGGGCAGGGATCCAGAATTTCTGGAGATACAGAGCACATGCCAGGGATGTGAGGAGGACGCAGGCTCAGAGGTTCCTATGGCTGGGACCTGGATTTTAGGGAGGGGGCAAGACTCCCCCAGAGACCAGGTGGTGTGGCTGGCCACTGAGACAGAGACCAGGACAACCCGAAGGATGCTATTAGGCTCGAAGCCCCCTTCTCCTCTTACCTGAGGGCATAAAAGCCTCTCTTTCAGGGCTTCCCCAGTGGTGCAGTGGTTGAGAGTCCGCCTGCCAATGCAGGGGACGCGGGTTCGTGCCCCGGTCCGGGAAGATCCCACATGCCGTGGAGCGGCTGGGCCTGTGAGCCACGGCTGCTGAGCCTGCGCGTCCGGAGCCCGTGCTCCGCAGCGGGAGAGGCCACAACAGTGAGAGGCCCGCGTACCGCAAAAAAAAAAAAAAAAAAAAGCCTCTCTTTCAGAGAGGAGCAGAGGCAGAAGGAAGAAATCTGAGAGAGGAAGATGGGATCAGAAAAGGACGGTTTATTCAGCAGAGACCATCAAGCTGTCAGACACCAGGACACTATTAACTGGAAAGTTTACTGTTCGTCCGTTTCCCCTGCACCTGCCCTTCCATCAGCCAGAGGGATGCAGGATGGCCGGGGAGATTAGATCAGTCTCAAAGAAACAAAAAAGCTGTGTTTTCTTGACACATGTGAGCAAAGTTGGGTCAATCTGTGGCCCTAATACATTTGTCAAGAATTGTATGAATTATTTTAAAGTTATTTTAATCACGCAATACATTCATTTATTGGTAACAGTTCTAACAATACAGTTAAGTGAAGGTCTGTCTGTTCCATCCAGTGCCTCTGTCCTCTCTAGCAGTAGCTACCGTTATCTGTCTGGTATATCATTTTCTATGTATTCACATATATAAATATGCATTTTACAAACTAATTTATAGATAAGGTTTTTGCCCCAAAGCTTTTAACCGCTCCCCATTTCTACAAGATTGATTTCCGCTCTAGCTTTGAGACCCTTCACAGCCCAGCTCCTGTCTGCCTCTCCTTCTCATCTCCCCATCACTCTCCAGGCAAACTGGGCTATTTGCTATTCTGAGAACGTGTCTTGTTCTTTTAACTCTCTTCCCCTTTGCACGTGCTGTTCATTCTTCCTGGAACGAGCTTATCCCCTCTGAGATGTCAAACTTCTTCAAAGTCTAGTTGAAACACCACCTTCTCCTGAAGCTCTTCCATGCCGCCCACTCCTCTCACGGCAAGTTATCTGGTAAAAACTATGCAGATGAAGGTATCTGCCTGAGCCATAGCAGGAACCTGCTGGCTTAACTGGGTTAGCGCTAATTAAAATCACAGGACAGCTAAATTTAATTTTTGACACTTGATAAATGCCAAACATCAATGGATTTTTCATTAACGTACTGAACAGCAATGCCTTTATGTCACTGTCATGAAGACACTTTCCTAATTTCTTTGAGGTGGTTCATCTGTGCAGACATCGGAAGGGATTGAATTTCCTGTCTCTCTTTTGGCTCTTGTCACGTCAGTGGTGTAAAATGATTTGAAAAGAAGTCATTGCCCGGGGCAGTGATGTCCGTTTCACCTTATTCAGGAGACGCATAAATGAGATGGCGCAGATGTCATGGGCAGGGTGGGTCACTGCCCCAACCCCCTATTCTGTCCTAAACAGATCTAAAGGAAAGTGTTTGCTTGGGGGTGTTGGACCCCATTCCATGACTGGATTTGGGACCCTCCTGAGTTTCCTCGGAGATATATGTTGAATTTGTCAGGTCGTATTTTTGCAGCAATAAAGGGCCATCTTGTTGAGTTCAACTCAGTCCCTATGTTTATGACATCCCAGGCTGAGAATAACATGCGAACAGAAGCCCACAGAGTAACAAGAAACAGAGTCCTGGATGTGCAAAACCCAATCCTGATGCTGACTCTGGTCATCTACCGGTGCCACGCTCCTTCCTGGATCTGTGCTCAGCCAGCTGACACATATCGCATCAGATGCTTCCTCTAAAGAGGCAGGGGAAGTAAGCTGGAATATGGGGTGCCCTCAGAGTGCACACACTGAGAGAAAAGCAATCAAAGCCCCGGCAGCCCGTTCGGAACAAGCCAAGCGGGTTCAGCGCAGACCCGAGGGTGGCTTGGGGTTATGTGAACAGATGGTGGAGAAAAGGCAGAACGCTTCACCTCCCATTTGGCGCCTGTCACCTGGCTCAGAAGACGGATCTTCCCTGGTAAAAGGGTAGTGCAATCACTTTGTTCAGAGGAAATTGCAGACTGGGATGTGAGAGGAGTTTGGACGAGAGCCTAGCTCTGGGTGTTTTGCTGAAGGATGGGTAATTTAAAGTCTTTCAGGCAGCAAGGGGTTAATCCATTTTTGGTCCAAGGGGAGAGGGTGAGAGTACTTGGTGCCTGTGGTTGTTGGCCTGTTCATGCGTCCATTCCATACGCTTCTTTTTGGTCTGTAAGATCCAAGGGTGGTGCAGTGGGGAGGACACTGATCTTGGAACAAGATGACCTGAATTCAAACCTGTGGGCAAGTCACAAACCCTCTGTGTTATGGTCAAAGATCTTTGGGTTGCAAGGACCTGAGATTCACTTAGGCTAAGTCAGGAAGATGGGTGAGGCAGTCAGGACAACAGAAGTCACACTAGGTATTTCAAATGGAGGGGATTGACTATAAGAACTTGATTACTTGGATATGGGAAGAATGAAAGAGCAAAAGGACGGATATGGATGTGGCCCAGAGATTAGTGACCTCCCCTTGGGCTAGAGAAATAAAAGGGAAGAGGGTGTGTTGACAGAAGCTAGGAGAAGGGCAGCAGAGGGGCTGGGGCTCAGGACTACTGAGGTGGCAGACTCACATGTGCTTCCAGACTCATTGCTTGTCATCAAATGGGCTTATCCCTTCGGTTACATTTCTGACCACGGATACTTTCCTATGGAATGAAAAATAATGGAGTCATTAGATGACGGGTTATCGAGTTACGGTAGTGCCGGGGGGGGTGGGGAGCTTTTGTGGCAGAACCTGGAGAGGATTGCTGAATTTGGATCACCCTTGAGTTTGCAATAACCTCAAGAAGGACAAAAGCAAAGCAGGATGGGAGTTAGATGACCATGGCAGTAATCTGGGGGTTTCAGTGTACTATCATTGCATGATAAATGATACACATTTAGCAACATAAGACAACATACATTTATTGTCTCACAGTTCCTGTGGGTCAGGAGCTGGGCACGGCTTGCCTGGGTCCTCTGCTCAGGGTCTCACAGATTTGATCAAGGTGTCATTTGGGGCTGGGATCTCATCTGAGGCCCAGGTCATCTTTCAAATTCATGTGGTTGTTGGCAGTATTTCTGTGGAACTCGTGACACTTACTCCTTCAAGGCCAGAAGGAGAGAGTCTCTGACTTTTTGACCCTCTTTTACAGGTCTCATCTGATTAGGTCTGGACCACCCTGACATTATCCCTTTGTGACTGCCTCCACCAAAAGAGTACAGCAGAAGTGACGCTGTGTGGTGTTAGAGGCTAGGTCATGGACAGGCCACACATTCCCTCCTCGTTTTCCAGGGATACTCACTCTTGGAACTTTACCCATGTTGCCACAAGGAAGCCCAAACAGCTCACACAAAGGCCCACAGGGACAGCAACTGGGGTCTCTGGCCCATAGCCTCCCTGAACTAACTCCCAGTCATCAGCTAGCAACCACCTGGGGCCAGGTGAGTGAGCTATTTTAAAAATCGATTCTCTATCCTTCATCCACATAGAACCAGGATGCCATCCCCACTGAGCCCTGCCCTAATTTCAGATTCCTGAGCTAAACCATTATTGTTTGAAGCCTTTACATTTCGAGGTAGTTTGAAAACCAGTAGTAGATAACTGATAACATGCCCAAGACCACAAAGCTAGTCATTTCCAGTGTTGGGACTCAGACCCATGTCTTTCTGGCCCCAAAGCTGTGCCCTCACCACTCTGCTCAATGAGAAAATGTTCATCTGGATCTGGATCATAAGAAATGATGATCAATAAAATCTTTCCTTCCCTCTCTCCTTTCTCCCCTAAAGGCTCATGGGAGGACACGGTTCTGTGATCCAGTCAGTGTGGCAGGCAGGTCACATTCCAGCTTAGGTGCTGCCTCCTGTAAAAACCCACTTCATCTTAGGTGAGGCTGCGTCTCCTTGAGTGTGGGGAACAGATCATCCCAAGTCAAACAATGCTGCTGCTTCTTTTTTTTTTAAATTTTAAATAGAGGGTGAATCCTAGAAATCCAACATTTGATTCATAGGTATTCTTTTTTTTAATTTATTTATTTCATTTTATTTATTTTTGGCTGCGGTGGGTCTTCGTTGCTGCGCGCGGGCTTTCTCTAGTTGCAGCGAGCGGGGGCTCCTCCTCGTTGCAGTGCACGGGCTTCTCACTGCGGTGGCTTCTCTTGTTGCGGAGCACGGGCTCTCGGCTCGCGGGCTTCAGTAGTTGTGGCGCGCAGGCTTAGTTGCTCCACAGCATGTGGGATCTTCCTGGACCAGGGATCAAACCCGTGGCAGGCAGATTGTTAACCACTGCGCCACCAGGGAAGTCCCCAGTGCTGCTTCTATATCCCAACATTACTGAGCTGGGAAAGTATTTGCCAACATGCATTTGGTCCCCAGCTGCCCTCTGAAGGGCCACCAGGTATACACAGCAGCAGTCAGAGGAAAGCTGAATTGTAGGCACTGTTGGTGAGTTTGGGGCAGTGTGGATGTTCCAAGGGGCCCGTAATTGCTTTTCCATCTACATCGGAATCTCCAGCAAAGGATTTTCTTCCACTTTTTGCTACAGGGCCTCCTGAGTTAGAATGATATTTAGCAACAGCAGAAGAAGAGTTGGGGATGCAGGTTGAACTGACGCTTGTGAGCAGGTGTGATCTACTGGGGCAGTTCAGAGCATCCCTGTCTGAGCCCCTACCCTCTGGACCTTTCTCTGGCGCCTGGAGTTCTGCTTTCAAGGGCTTGGCTGGGACGATGGGCAGAGTTGATGCATCAGATGGACATGTGTGCAGACACGTTTCCCCTGACCCTCGTCTGCGTCAGCTACAAGCCAGCCCTTAGCAGATTGCTTCCCTAAACTTCTGCAAATGCCTTTAGCCTGGACAACCTGGACGTAAGGCATCAATGTATTCATTTCGTCATTCACTTACCTGTCCACACATCCACCCATTATTTATTTATCCATTTACTAAGGACAATACAGCAAAGTGGTTTAGGTCATGGGCTCTGGTTTATATTGTCTGGGTTCTGATCCTGTCTTCACAGCTTACTAGCTGTCTATGCCTCGGGTCTTCACCTAAAAAGTGGGAAAACACAGGACTGATACTTGCCTTACGGTGTTGATATGAGAATCCGGTGGGTAAATATGCAAAGCACTTGCCCTGGCACCTTGTAATTACCCTGTAGCTGTCATAGTTTTGTTATTGTTTGTTGGTGGTGGTTGTTAGTGTGTGTTGGGGGAAGCTTAGCAGATGGTCTTTGTCAGTTTTAAGCAAAGGTGCTAAGAAAACACAAAGTTTACTTTTCTATTTCCAGAGGGCTCAAGTTCCCAAGGGAAACAAGATGCTTCCTTCACTGCTGTTTCAATATTGGTTTACGACATATTATGTACAACCTGTGTGCTCGTAAACTTGACGTTATTTGTTTAATCCCCCCAATTCCTTTGCGGTATGCTCTGAGTGGTGTTACTCCACAGAGGAAGAACCTCGGGCTCAGAGAGGGCAATGTCTCTGCCAAGTTTGCACAGCTGAAGTCGGGGGGTGGGTCACACTCGGGGCTACCCATGTCCATGTCATCTCAAGTGACCCCAGGACCACCCGGGAGGACACAAAGCCGGCTCAAGTCTGAGGACATCTCACAAGGGCCCAACCAGGACTCCGCCAGTTTTGAAAACGGCTTGCAAGCCCAGGCTAAGACACACACTCTCCAGGGTGCCTTTCAAACAAGGACCTTCTTCCCATGAATCCAAACAGCAGGGCTGAGGACAACCGCAGGCTTGATTAGCTTCGAAGAACATACTTGAAGCCATTTCCTCTCCTTGTTTGAACCATCAAAAGGAACTTCCAGGTTTGAATAGCAAGTGCAACTCTCTGCCTTCGTCTGTAAGAAAGAACAGCATTCATTCAGATGTCGGATGACTTCACCCGCAGTTTTCAATTTCAAATGAGTTTCCCAAAGCTGGTGGTCAGAGCGCATTTGATGTCCGGGGGCTGTAAGGGTTGCGTCAGACTCACTGAGAGAGGAAGAGCCTTGGTTTCTGAGGGCCCAAGGACAGTTTCCTGCTTCCTGATAAGAGACGATGACGGGCAGCTTTGGGCCAGGGTGGGCGGGGCCTCTGGGCACATGGACGAACCAGTTTCTGAAACTTCCGTCCTTCATGGGTGACCTTGTCAAGGTGAGAGTCTCTTAACCAGGTCCTAGGCTTGGCAGAAACCTCACCAAGGGTGAGTGTGGGAATCCGTCCTCGTGAAAAAAGCAGAAACAGGTCTCACTGTGGTTTATTCTGCCACAGTGAGCTGTCCCTGGTGGAGTCAGAGAGAGAGAAAGGTCACCGATTATGTCCGACTTCTCAGAGCAGAGCGAAGTTTAAAGATCTAAAGCGGGGGTGAGCAAACATTTTCTGTAAAGGGCCAGAGAACAAATATTTCCAGTTTTGCAGGTCAGAAGGCATCTGCTGCAACTGCTGAGCTCTGCCTTTGCAGCAGGGAAGCAGACTCAGGTAATATGTCAATGAGCGACAGCATAGCTGTGTTCCAATAAGCCTTCAGCAGACCCTTTACAGGTGCCCACATTTTAATTTCATGTGATTTTCACGTCATGAAACAGGATTCTTCTTTTGATTTTATTTGGCCGACCATTTAAAAGTGTGAGAACTATTTTCATGGGTCATACGAAAGCAAGTGGCAGGCTAGATTTCACCCACAAGTGGTAGCTTACCGACCCCCGAGCCAAATGATGAAGGGGGCTTCCCGTGACCTGGGCTGGAAGGTGCCAACAGACTGTGGCCAGAGCAGCTTTCATGGGGTGGAGCAGGAGGGAGGCAGCCTGTAGCCCAGAGACAGGGAGAGATAGAGGTAGACAGAGAGAGAGAGAGAGAGAGAGAGAGAGAGAGAGAGAGACAGGTTGACTTCAGGCATGGAAATGTTTTCTGAAACGAGACATATTTTTGCTCAAAAAACATTTTCTGGTGTCCCTACGTGGTAGGAAACCTCTAGATGCTTAGAATGGGGCATTTTTTAAAAAAGGGGGCACAGTTGCTTTTTTTATTAAAAGCTAACCCAAATGTCAGGTGTCTAAATACCCCAATCTCCCATCTTTTAAGACGTGAAGGACCAACTCCCAGGAGCCTTGCATGTATGGTGGAAATCCCAGTGCCCCTCTCTGAATCTCCAGGGACACCTGAAGGGATGGTGTTTCCTCCTTTCCTTTATTCCTTGACTCTCTTTGTTGTCACCCTCCTCCTATCCATCAACAATTCGCCTGTAGGACACAGCTCCCAGCTCCCTTCCCTGCGTTTCTCCCCAGTGCTCATCACCAGAAGAGTTCCAATATCCTTTGGCCATCCTTCCCACTAGGACTTTTTCGTGATCACTGTCATTCCGCACCCCCTTCCTCACCCCAGCCCCTCACCCCCCAGCTTATTATGGTCTGCAGGGTAGTGGACAGGAGCACAGCACCCCATAATAAATGTAGTAAGTACGGGCAGAGGGCATGGGAAAGAACCATGGATTCCACTACGTGGAGAGAAGGTCAGGAAGGCTTCCCAGGGGAGGGCACATGAGAGGACCATGGACATTTGAGAAGGAATGTTTAGCAGAGAAGGAAGGGGAAGGGCATTTGGGCAGGGGGGAGAACTTGAGTAAAGGCTGATAAGATCCCAAGGAAGGAGTCTCTCCTCATGGATGGATTTCATGGGTCTATTGATTGAACTCTTCTGTTTTTCCCCCAAAGAAAAGCTATAATTAGGTTTCTAATCTTTGTTTCCTTAGGGCACTGAAATATTTTGAATCACTGTTCTTTAAACCATTAATTTCCCTGAAGTGCCAGAAACAATGAAAAATCAAAATATAGTATTTAACTGGATTTGGAAATTAATGGTAAATGTTTGCTGAATAAAATACTAGAGTTGAACAGCCATTAATATTCCTGTAGTTGATACGTGCAAAGCAACCCTTAGTTATTCTCCCAAAAGGAATGTCAAAGAACAATTTTCCCACGGTGGACACTTGTGGTAACTGCGGGCATTCGTTTTCTACTTTCCAGAGGTCCTGATTTCTGCTTGGGGGGGTCCATGTGATTCTGGTGGAACTGACTACCCCCACCCCAACTCTTGATAGTTTAAGATAATCAGTGCGTGTCGTCCCTCTGGTCACAGTTCAGAGGTGAGCACCTGAGTGGAGCCCACTCAGCCAGAGCAAATCTCAGTATTCCTGCTGGGGAGGTTGGGACAATGGCATCCTCCCTTCTGAATGGGGCCCTGTGGCTAGAGGCCCACCTGCCTGGATCGCTGCAACCCTAACGGAAACCAGATTGAAGATGAAACTGGGCCAAGGAAACAGTAGAGAAAACAGCACGAGGGCCCTGATGGCACCATGGACCACTGGATCAAACTGGGCCTGAAGTGTTTGAAGTCTCTGTTTTGATGAAACAATAAATTCCCTTTATTGTTTAAGCCAATTTGGATTTTCTTTTCCATTCTGAACTGAGACAATTCTCAAGACCGAACTGGATTTATGTCCCCCGCCTCTGTAGAGACTTGTGAGTACTTGAACTCAGAGTTTGGGAACTCAGTTGATGGTGCCTATATCATCCGGTTCTTGGGTTACGTCAGTAATAATCTGGATCCATTAAAGTATATTTAGTATTTGCATGAAAAGAGATATTGGCAGTGCAGCAGAGAATCAAAAGCGTGGGGGAAGCTTTCGGTTCTGCAGTGATGAGAATTCAGAAGAAAAGCAGCTGTGATGTTTTTATTGGGATTTGGAATTAGAGCCAAACACACAACTTTCCCGCTGGGCTGTGCCAGGCAAGGTCTGACAGGGAGCGTGTGGGGCCGGCTTTGTAAACCTCAGCGGGGTTAATGAGGGACACTGGTGTCAGGAAACAAACTCTTTACGGGCCCAAAGAAGGCGGCAATTTCTTCTCTTCTTCCAATTCTAAAAGTAGTGTGTGATCGTTGTGGAAATTTTAGAAAATGTAGAAAAGCATAACCAAAAGAAGTAGCAAATGTCCACATCCCCCAACTCAGGTATTCTTTATTCTTTAATGCAATTTTTTTTTTTTTTTTTTGCGGTACGCGGGCCTCCCACTGTTGTGGCCTCTCCCGTTGCGGAGCACAGGCTCCGGATGCGCAGGCTCAGCGGCCATGGCTCACGGGCCCAGCCGCTCCGCGGCATGTGGGATCTTCCCGGACCGGGGCACGAACCCGCGTCCCCTGCGTCGGCAGGTGGACTCTCGACCACTGTGCCACCAGGGAAGCCCTTAATGCAATTTTATATCATGGGCATTTTGCCGCCTCAAAAAGCGTCCTTGTAATTACTTTCAGTTGCTGTATTGTATTTCCCCATAGGGATTTTTCTATACGCAACCATTTTCCTTTTGTGGAACATTTAAGCAATTTGTTGTTTTCTATTCAAAATTATGTTGTGATGAACTTCTTTGAGCAAAATCCTTGTGCACATCTCTAATGATACCCTTAGGCTAGATTCCCAGAAGGACAATTACCAGGTCAAAAGTTTTCAGTATTTTTGAGGTTATTAATACATTTTGCCCAATTGCTCCCGTTAGCCAAGTGCAAGTGCTTTGTAATGGCAAACATTCAAAGTGTATCAGTTCTGTGGTCAGAGGTGGGTGAACCAGCCCAAACCAGTTAGATTCAAGAGTTGAGCCACTGATTGAGGATCAGCTCTGTGTAAGCGCTAAGAGGTAGGTCACCAGGCAGTCTCACCCAGTGGGCTGTGTAGCAGGCAGGCCGCGTCCGTGAGAGGGGCTCCCAGAACAAAGGCTTACTATGGCTGAGCCTCTCCAAGCTTCTTTACAGCCATTCTCTTTCCTTTCATTCGGTCTCACTCCTAGGTCCTTCCCCAAGGCCACCTTAATCCTCTGGACTTGCCAACAGCTCTTGTTTCCTTAGTTGTGGCCCCCAGTAACTTCTGGGACCTTGTCCGTGGCTCTGCCTATTTCTGTTTGCCCAAGATGCCTACCTAGCCCAACCCAGGTATGACCCAGGATCCCTCTACGCCAGCCTACCGTCTGAGTTTGTCCTGTTTCCTTGAAATGCAACGGGATGCATCCCAGACCCATCATGTGTCTAAGGGACCCAGCCTCAAGATGCTTGGAGTTGTAGCCCCAGCCAGCATGGATGGCCCATGCCACCAGTGGGTACCAGCAGAAGGAAAACAGGCGACATGAGGCATCTCTTGGTCCTTATACCTGTAGGCTCGTTGCCTGGGTCACAGCCTTGAGGGGCATTGATGTGCTCCTGACTGCAGCGCCTCCTTCCACCATCTTGGAAGCCAACAGTGGTGGCTGGATCTTTCCCACACTACCGTTTCTCTGGTTCTCTCTTCCAATTCCCTCATCTACCTTTAACAACACTTTAGATTACATTGGACCATTTGGATCATCTAGAATAATCTCCCTATTATAAATTCAGGTTAGTATCCTTAATTCCCCTTCGCTATGTAAGTTAACATATCCACAGGTTCTAGAGATTAGGATGTGGGCATCTTTGGGGGGCCATGATTCTGCCCACCACAGAGGGTAACTACAGGACGGAAGGAAAGTTGAGCTAATAAGTCAGGTGGAAACCCTAGTCAACCAGCCCAGACAGGAAGCCTTTACGGAGTTTGGGAGGGATGGTGCCCCAAAGGATGCTGTCCTTAGGAAGAAGAATGCATGTAAATGGGGTCACTTTAGCTGATACCCTGAGGGTTCCAGGGACTTCGTTCCTCTCTCTCCAACCCTGGCCAAGTCACTGCGGAGTGATCATGCAGAGGCTTCCTCATCTTACCTCTTCTGTAATTCTTTTCGACATTGCTGCTTGGAAGGAGATCCCCAGGACCAGCTGCCAGGGACAGGGAACAGGGGTGGCCGTGAGAAGGGGAGGGATGCTCCTGGTGCCCCAGGTGAGAATTCGCCAGTCCAGTACCCACGGAGCTTCTCTCACCTTCCCCATCCCTGTGGCCCCCAGGGAGGCTTGGGCAGGAGTAGAAGACAGGACAGTGGTAGAGGTCACAAGGGGGTCTTAGTACAAGATGCTCCAGCTCAGAAAGAAGGTGCCCCCTGGTTCTGGTCCTTGGGTGGCCATCCCTTGCCTGGTGCCAGCCTCTCTCCCAAGTGATGGCTTAAATCTCCATCTATTAATTTACCAAATCATTATAGAACCTTTCTTCTGTGCCATGGTGCAGGGCATTTGACAGTGAGTAAGACAGTCTCCTGGCCTCAGAGAGCTCACAATCCAGGGGGTTACAGGTGAGTAAATTTACCAACATGTTGCTGCAGAAACAGGCACTGTGAGGGCCCGTGGGCCAAAGGTGCATCGCTGGGAGCTAACTAAAGGGGGCTTGAGGGCTTCCCTGGTGGCGCAGTGGTTGGGAATCTGCCTGCCGATGCAGGGGACGCGGGTTCGTGCCCCGGTCCGGGAAGATCCCACATGCCGCGGAGCGGCTGGGCCCGTGAGCCATGGCCGCTGAGCCTGCGCGTCCAGAGCCTGTGCTCCGCAACGGGAGCGACCACAACAGTGAGAGGCCCGCGTACCAAAAAAAAAAAAAAAAAAGGTGGGGGGGTTGGTGGGGGGTTGTTTT